>NW_010555625.1:0-431 GCF_000687285.1 Phaethon lepturus
CCACTAGGCGGGTCACCTGGTCATAGAAGGCTATTAGACTATTAGAGAATTAGACTGTATTCACATTAAAATTGTATCTGGCAAATCGTTTCATACACTAAAGTGTGAAAAAATTCTGCACTCCATCTTTTTCGTAATGAAAAACTGCATTTCAATTTAGTTGTGTTGTCTTTATTTCAAAGTTGAATGTCACTGCCCATGGGAAGGGAGTAGATTAGATGATCATTCCATCAGATTCCCTTCCAACCCAAACCATTCTGTGATTCTATCATTCCACAACGCTAAAATAAAAATTTTTCTTTCTTGTACAAAAAGTACAAAAACGTTTATACATTCCAGAAGCATGCTGAGCTTTTTATGTGTTGATCAAACCCCTGGTACCACTTTGCAAAATTGCTGTTTCATTATGCCCTTCTCCTGTTACGTTCTCT
>NW_010555625.1:460-22687 GCF_000687285.1 Phaethon lepturus
TCCCTCCCAGTCTGGTCAGAAGCAAAGAAAGAAGGTGGAGAGGTGGGGGAAAAAAAGGCGAGGAAACAGTAGTAGTTAACTGTAGGGCAAAGGTCTTTTTTCAAGTTATTGTTAAAAATAAAACAAACAAAAACCGTTTTAAAAACCTGCAAAATCCACAACACCTCCCAAACAAAAACCAAAAAACCCCAAACAGATGAAGCACCATATATATATTTAAATAAACAAATGCAAAGTTCTTTCAGATTGCAGATAAAAATTTGGTAATTTTAGGGTTTCCTGTCCCCTCAAGAGTGTAAAGTACAGAGGCCACCCACTACAATGGACAACATTACAGATGAACATTTTATTGCATGTTTTCATTTTAACCATTTACCTTTCAGTAAAGGTAATAAATAAATTCACAATAAATAAAGCCACAAATTTACAATGTTTGTGACCAGAAGTCATTGCTTGGGAAAGGATTCTTAACTATTGCAGTTCCTTAAGGACATAGAAAGGGTTTCTTCAACTTAGGTAAATAAAGTTGCCGGATGGTTCTCGCTTTTTGTGTGCATGTTCTTAGGGCAGCAGTCTTGCATACACTACTGTTAAGTTATCCTGTGTAATAGCTGCTAAATATACATTTTTTACTTAATTGTAACACGACATTTTAGATATGTTTGCAGTCAAATGAATCTTAAAGAAACTGTGGCACTCCCTAAAATGAGATTCCATGCTATCGCTTTGGCTAACACATGCAATCAAAGGCTTGGCAGAAACCGACATATTTCTGCTTATTTTGTCCCCTGCTGAAACCAGAGTAGTACGCTGAACAACCTGGAAAAGGAATATGTTAATCTCTGTGTTAGGAGGTCTTTGGGATTTTTTGCTCTTTAGAAGAAATCAAGCATGCAGAGCTGTTGCAAAGGTACCAAATTATGCCTAAGGAATAATTCTGGCTACAGCATCTTTGCTTATGTTCCCATTGTTTAACAAAGGGTGCAAAATAGTACTTATGCAGCTTCCCCTCTGGGGTAACTACTACTATTGAGAACAGAGCATTTTATTATGTGCTACTTTTCCATAACATGACTATGACTCCCATAAACTATTTGTCCTCCGTCCTTATGCCTACAGTATATCATATCATCATTTCAATGCTCCCAGCATCTCCCTCCCAGGGGACTGAGGCTCCTATCTGCCGATCTGACTTACTACCTAGGGAGTTTTGCTGCTTGCTGGGGTCTCAGATGTGGATGTTGTGGAGACACTACTGAGGCTCGTCTGGCCCTCAGACTATGGAGTCTTGCTGCTCATCCATATGGGCACCACTGTTATTGCCAGAGGAGGCTTTTGGTGTGTCAACAACAGCTGAAGGTCTCTGGGGTCTCAGGGACGTGAGTGCTCAGTGTTTTCCTCAGTCCCGCCAATGAAGGGGAAAGGCTGGGCAATGATTGCAGGATCCTGCAGGTCAACAGCTGTACTGACAGCGGGGGTTTGTTGTTGAATATGGGACCTTCTTTGTGGATCAAGGAGTGCTAAAGAGAGATGGGATCCCGTTGACAAAGTAGGATGAGAACGTCTTTTCCAACAGACAGAACAAAGTGGTGAACAGCAGGGGAGGGATATAATGAACCAAAATCAAATGAGGGAGTACAGGACTGGATTGGAGAATGAAGAGTGCGATATAGTAGGCACAAGAGCAAAGAGACACTTGCCTCAAGGATGTCTATAGAAAAACCTGTGGCCTGGCAAAGGAATGGGATGAACTGGAGCTCAGAGAGCAGTCACAGAGCTACATCATTATTCGAATAATGGAGACAGGGTGGGACAGCTCATACAACTGCAGTGCTGTGACGGATAGATTCAAGCTGTGGTGTGTTAACCTTGACTAAGGACCAGATGTCCAGCCAGATGTTCTCTCGCTCTCCCACCTCATCAGGACAGGAATTTGAGATAAAGACAGGGAGATCACTCACCAGTTACTCCCACAGGCAAAAGAGACTCAATTGGGGGGAAATTATTTTAAATTATTACCAATTAAAATAGATTTGAGTACTGAGAAACAAAACCCCAAAAATTAGAACAAAACTTTTCCTCACTCCACCTCCTTCCCCTCCTTTTCCCAGGCTCACATTCACTACTCCATTCCCAACTTTTCTACCACTTTCCCTGCAAGCAGTGCAGGGGGACGGGGAAAGCAGGGGCTACAGTCAGTCCAAAACAGTTCCTTCCTGTCATTCCTTCCTCCTCACACTTTTTCCCTTCTCCAGCATGGGCTTTCCATGGACCACAGCTTCCTTCAGGGCACATCCTGCTCTGGTGTGGGGTCCTCCAAGGTCTTCAGTGTGGATATCTGTTCCAACATGGTCCTCCACATGCTGCAGGGGAACAACCTGCAGCACCATGGTCTTCACCATGGGATGCAGGGGGATCTCTGCTCTGGTATCTGGAGCATGTCCTCCTTCTCATTCTCTGACCTTGGTGTTCAGAGTCTTGTGTCTCCCTTTTTTCCCTTACTCCCCCACCTGTCCAGCCTTTTTCTTCCTTTCTTACATGTATTTTCATGCACATGGTTGATGGGCTCAGCTGTGTCCTGCAGTGGGTCTGTTGGAGGAAAATGGAGCCAGCTGTGCCTGGCATGGGTCAGCCCGAGACTCCTCCCACAGAGGCCACCCTGTAGCACCCCACTGTCAACACCTTGCCACCAACACACCACTGAAGATCCTCATGAAAGAAAGGCAAGGACAACAAGGAGGTCATTTGCCTCTATGTTAAGGAGAGCTCAGGTGTCAGAGCTCTGTTATGGGGTGGACAACAGCTGGGTAACAGCTTGTGGGTCAAGGTCAGAGGAGAAGGAAGCAACAGTGACATTGTGGTGGCAGTGTGTTATAGACCTCCTGGTCAGGGTGAGGAAGTGGATGAAGCCTTCCTTAAGCAACTCAAGGACATCTCTGTATCACAGACCCTGGTTCTCATGGGGTACTTTAACGTCCCTTACATCTGCCAATATGGTGGGACATAAGCAGTCAAGGATAATTTTGGAGGTTGTCAGGGATGACTTTTTGATACAGGTACTGGATGGATCAACAGATGTGACTGCAGACAGTTCTGTTGTTGACTCATAAGAAAGTGCTTTATGGCAGTGTGAGAATTTGTGGGTATAGTGATCATGAAATAGTAATATTCAGGATCTGGAGGGGAATGAGGATAGAGAATAGCAGAGTACAGACTTGTGCTTTAGGAGAAGAGGCTTTGGATTATTCAGTGAACTGAAAAGCTTCTTTGAAGGCAAAGGAGCTCTGGAAACTTGGCAAGAAAGTAAGGAGAGCATCCTTTAAGCATCCTCCAAGCACACGCAGAAAATAAGTAGATTTATCAGGGGACCAGCTTGGCTAAGCAGGGAACTCATGACAGAGCTTCAAAGCAAACAAGCATTATACAGGAGGTGGAAACAGGGACAGGCTACCAGGGAGAAATTTAGAAACTTTCTTGAACATGCAGCAATGGCATTAGGAAAACTGAAGCGTAACTGGAATTGAGACTTGCAAGGGACAAGGGCAACAAAAAAGCTCATACAGTTATGTTAGCAACAAAATGCTGAACAAGGAAAATTTGGGCTCATTGCTGAATGGGACAGGCGATTTAGAGACAGAGGCACAGTAAGGCAGAGATATTCAGTGTTTGCTTTGTCTCTGCTGTTACCAACAAGGTTTCCTGTGCCCCTAAACTGAGTCAAGATGTTCAAGGGGGAGAAGAGCTACCAACAGAGAATGAGGGTTGAGTTGGGGATTACATGAGAGAACTTGATCCATGCAAGCCCGTGGGACCTAACATGCATCCAGGGGTGCTGAGAGGGCTAGATGACATCCTTGTAAATCCCCTTTCTGCTGTCCTTGAAAGATCATGGAGATTGTGAAGATCAATGATGGCTGAAGAACCAGATGTTGCAGTCATCTTCAAAAAAGGCTCAAATTCAAATTTTCTTTTGAATGAGCTGAGAAACTGATCACCTTTGCTATGACCCATGGGAAAATCATGGAGTGAGACCTCTAGGGCACATTTCTGGGGACATAAGGGAGAAGAAGGTGGCTGGCAACAGCACGGATTGACCAAGGATAAATCATGTCTGACCCACCTGATTACATTGTAGGGAAGTGACTGATTAGTGAACGAGCATAGGATGTCATTTACCTCAGCTTAAGTAAAGCTTTTGTCATAGTCTCTCACAATATGCTTGAATGCAACTTTTGATATTACAGTCTAGATGGGAGGACAATCAGATGGAGAGCAAGCACATGTTGAATGATTGGTCTCAGAATGTCATTGTTAATGGATCTTACTCTACCTAGAGCCCATTAGCAAGCAGAATGTAACAGAGCTACCAGGGGACCTGTCATGTCTTTATCAATGACGTGGAGGATGAGACAGAGTGCAATCTTGTCAGATTTGCAAATGACACCAAACTGGGAGGAAATGGAACCATTTGACAGCTTGAAGGCAGGGCTGCCATCCAGAGGGACCTGGAGAGGCTGGAGGAGCGGGTGTACAGCAACCCAACAAAGTCCAACAGGAACAAATGCATGACAAGTGTGCAAGAGACAACAGACATAAATTGTAACAAGAGTGGTGCAGATTGGATGTAAGGATAAACTTTTTCTCCATGAGGACAGTTAAGAATTGAAGAGGTTATTCAGAGAGATTGTTCAGTCTCCATCCTTGTCTGACTTCAAAGTTGACCCTGCTTTGAGCAGGTGGTCGGACTAGAGACCTCTTGAGATCCCTTGCAGCCCTTGAGCCTACGATTCCATGACCTTTGTAATGTTGGTGAGCTATTGAGAATGTACTGACTACCATTAGAAGTGTTCAGAAGATATTTTTGTGTCAAATGTTGACATTTCAGTACGAATTAAAACAAAAGCAACAAGAGGACCAAATGGTGCTTTTGGATGGCAAGAGGTATGGTGTCTTTCCCCTCCTTTTTCCTCTTCGGATCAACATTGTTTATCAGCTGTGCTGCCCATAAAATGTTGCAGAAACATGCTTGATGATTAGTTCAGTACAGTGCTATGACTGCAGCTGCATTGTGGGAGAGTTAACGTATTCAACAACAGAGGAAACAGAGTATGAGATGAGTAGACTGAATCTTTCACCAAGTTCCATTATACTGTTTTCAAGTAAGAGCACTTTAAGTTTTGGCTGAACATGGAGGAACTTCTCCCCACCCCTCCCAAAACCCCAAAAACACCAGTCTTCCCTTTTTGAAGACACAGGTTTTCATGAAAAAAGGAAAAATGAAACCCTGTGAGGAAGACACATACTCTGTCTATAATTCTAACTGATCAAAAGCATTTTCCTGTTAAAAAGTGTTGAAATGCAGAAAAAACATTGTCCAGCTTCATTGTTCATTTCTTGCAGAGAAAGAATATTCTGTTGTATTTTCCTTACATATGGCTTAAATCTATCTGCTTTATGAGCTTGAAAAAATAGGCAGTGGTGTGTGCATGTGGGTTTAAAAGAGTAGAAACTGGTCTTTCCTCATTAAGTTCTAGAGAAGTGATGATTTATATATCTCATTAAGGGAGTCAGAACTGACCACTACCTGCAAAAATACGGATGACTAATCATATATGCTTTTATTTGAAATAGATTAAGTCTAGGGCTTAGGCTGCTTTTTGCAACTTAGAAAACTTATGCTCAAATTCCTTTTTCCTTATAGATTCACTGTGTGACCATGCACAAATCCGTTAGTCTGCTTTTCCAACAGATAAAACCAATTTCCTGCCTCACAGGAATCTGTCAGAATGAATACGTGTAAACGTGTCCAGGTACTACGGCAAGGGTAGGGGGCATGGAGATTAACTGAATACCACTTTTTCTGAGTCTGAACTTGCTTGACCTTTCCCATTTAGACCACACTGTGTCTTTTCTAAGCCCAGCTCTCTGGGTAATAATATATAATTGTAACCAAAAGGATTCTTCTTATTATCAATTATCTGTATAATGGTAATGTCCATAATATTTTCTCAAATATTGAGCACATGATCATTAAGCTAACAATGGACACGCCTTCTTATTTGATCTTTATATACATGTAATATATATACACACAATATATACATGTAATGTATACATATATGCATGTAATATATACATGTAATATATGTATACATCTTTATACACGTTCCCTGTGTGTGTTTATGTATATCACCTCACTGAACCCTCTAGAAATGAAAAACATAGTAGGAAGCAGTTATAGTGATTATAAATTGAGTTTACGATTAACAAGTTTCACTTCTGTTAGAAGAAGGGAGGAATTTAACTTTTTCAATCATAACGTTGCATGGTTTACTTATTTGTGTTACAGCACTGTTGGCGATTTTCCGTGTACTGTAGGTATTTTATAATGTGTATTGTAGGTTTGATTTCTACTTCAAGGCGTTGTTTGTTCTTTGTAAAAGGAAAAAGAAATTGATGGCTGGAAGATTTCAGGACAAATTTTCCTATCTTTTCACCCATGAAGAAGTAGGATCTGACTTCCATGTGGTGGCTTTGTGAAGGAGTGATGGTGAGATATGAGCTGCAGATGACTTATAGTTCAAACACAGCTCCACACAGATCCCTTGATAAATTTCTTGCAGCCGAAAATGATAAAGTACAGGGTCACAGAGGAAATACAAATATCAAAAAAGATTTCCCTGGACTAACAGGGGGAAGAAGGAAGGTTTATCCTAGAAGTTGGAAGCTGAAAGGAGCAAGGGATTACTGTGGATTATCCAATAAGCATTAGCTTCCAGTGTAACCTGGTCACATAATAGATTTAAGAATTTGTAGGCATTTATAGGACTTTGTTGTTATCTTCCATAGCTGTTAGCACTGCACGTAAGAATTAGATCCAGAGTGCTTAATTCATGATTGGATGTACTTAAGAGAGAGACTGCTGTTCAGCCACAGTTCCTGGGGTAACATCATTCAATTACACAGAAAGGAGGAATCTTTTTCACTAATGGACAAATTATGAAGCACAATTCACTGCCCTATACTGTAGTAGGTCAGGTCAGATGAACTCAACAGTTCCTTCTGGCCTTAAAAAACATGAATATATGAATCTCTGAAACAAGGATGCATCTTGCCCATAACTCATCACTATGCCACTAGAAAGGAGGGGACAGTCCACACAATGAGAACATCTGCTGCACTTTCCGTAGCCTTTTATACAGTACATTGCACTCACATTAACTCCAGTAGTTACACTGCATTCATCACTAGAAGTACTTGAGCACCATATAGGGATTATCTGATACTCACTTTTTTCCTCTGAATCATTGGAGGCAGTTTGAGACAACTGGGAGCTGCCCTCATGCATTTTTATTTTGGTGTGTTAAAATATGGGAATCAACAAATGTGTATAAAGCACTATAGCCAAGACAAATTTTAACAATTCATATCCAGTGCTTTCACTGTCTTCACCTTTTGAATATCTGCTCGTTATACCCAGCCAAGGTGATGGCAACAATAATAAAGTCATTCTAGGATTCAGATACTTTTCTTTGCAAATGCTGGAGTTGCAAGCTGAACATTGTAGTGTGTTCAGAGGTTAAAAAGTGTTCTCCTATGTCACAGAAGAACAAGTGCAAAAGCAATGTTGATTTCATTCATTATTCACTGGACAGAGGTGCAACAGGCACAGCTTTGGTGTATTACCAAAGTTTTTCTCATTGATTTACCTCCACAACAAGGATCAAGACTTTGCAGCACAGGGACTTAACAACTTTGGAGACAGGCAGTGAAAGAGGAAAAAACCTTTTTTTTATCTGTTTCCTTGCATTCACAAGTATCAAATTACTTGCAATATAGATTTATGAAAAGGTGTTGCTTTTTTGAAAAAAAGAGTTGCAAGCATGAAGAGTTACTATGCCTCTGACTTAGAATGTGCATGACGTGAGTTAGTAAGGTAGTACCTTTGGAAGGTGGAAAGGACTGGCAAGTGAGTTTTGTAATTGCCATCATAATTTGACTATTTCTTCAGCAAACCTCGTAGACGTGCAGAAATGGAGCTGGGTAAAAAAATATTCTCACATGTTAACAATAGATTTCAAATACTGGACCAATGAGTTTAAATATAAAAAAGTGTTTGTGAACCAACAATCCAAAGAAGAATTATTCAGTTCAGTTGAAGATATTTATTGCATTTTTAAAATGTGGAATTTTGACTTTTTCACCTCATTACTCACCCCGTTTTCCAGATGGCTTAGGAATATGCTGAACAAGAGAGAGATCCATGTGGAACACAATGTTAATCTTCGCCCTTGTGCACAACCTGTTATTTTTTTCCTTATTTTTGTTTCCTGTCTTTTAGCAAGTTATTAATCCACTAGAGAATCTTCTCTCTTGTCCCATTGCACCATGGCTTCTTTATGAGATTTTGGTTAGGAAAGTTCTCTAATGCCTTTTGGAAGCTGAATGCTTTAAGATTAAAGTAAAGCTGTTTCTCTCTGGATGGGAGAAAGAACACTCTCCCTCTGGTAATCCCCTCCAGAAGAACTGTAATGGGACCATGCACAGCCACTGTCATTACTACTACAAAATCATCAAAGCCTGTCCATTTTCTTTTCCATACTGCAGCGGTACCCTGGGACAAATCCTGCCACAGGCACAGCAAATATTTGTGCCTCAACAAAGACATTCAACCTTGTATCCATATAATACTCCCTGCTGCTGTTGATCAGACCCTGTTCTTATTTTCCCAGCACCTTTCATCATGACTCATGTCCTAAGCAGTAATAAACCTGCAGCCGAACCAGCACAACTCAAATTTCTGGGTTTAGGTCCTGAACCAAACTGAGTCGTCAGTGCTAGGTAAACACATGCCTTCACAACCCCCTCTGATCACATCCTCTCATGTAATTTGTAACTGTGTAAGATTTAAGTTGTATGTAAGAGTGAAAATTGAATTTCTAGTTTTACTCAGTCAGCAAGCCAAATTGCCTGTAGGTTTAGCAGCAGTTGTATCGTAAAACACGTGTCAGTATCTTTCCAGTCTCATTTATGGTGCAGTCAAATCCACTTGACCCTTGCAATGCCATGAGGCAACAGTGGAACCAACAATGAATAGAGAAAGAAATCAAAGCACTTATACAGAAGATATATCTTTCGCCTCCAAGAAACTTCCTGCAAATCATCAAATAGTTTGGGTTGGAAGGGATCTTTAAAGTAATCTAGTCCAACCCCCGCTGCAGTGAGCAGGGATATCTTCAACTAGATCACATTACTCAGAGCCCCGTCCAACCTGACCTGGGATGTTTCCAGGGATGGGGCATCTCCCACCTGTCTGGACAACCTGGGAGAGGGTTTCACCACCTTCATTGTGAAAATTTACTTCCTTCTATCTAGTCTGAATCTGCCCTCTTGTAGTTTAAAACCGTCACCCCTTGTCCTATTGCAACAGGCCCTGCTAAAAAGTCCGTCCTCATCTTTCTTAGCAGACCTCTTTAAGTCCTGGCAGCTGCAGGAAGGTCTCCCCGGAGCCTTCTCTGCTCCAGGCTGAGCCCCCCCAGCTCTCCCAGCCCGGCCTCACAGCAGTGTTCCATTCCTCAGATAATTTCTGTGGCCTCCTTTGGACATGTCTAGTTGTATAGACCTTCTTGTTTATACAACTACAAGAAGGTATGGTTTAAAACAGTAGTATATTTTCATTTGCCCTTTAGTTCTGATTAAAAGATAGTATATGGGATTTATACAACATTGTGAAAAAATTGCACTGCGACAGTTTATATAGACTGTTTATAAAGACTGAATTAGTCCCATATTTCTATGCCATAGATTTTGAAACTGTCTTTTAAAACTGAGTTAACTAAACATAAATTTTGATGCCAAATTTATCTTTGGGAAATCATGTTTTTTCTCCAGACGAAAGTACTTGCTTTGTGTTGTTATCAAAATGTCAGTTGGTTACTGGTTTGCATGTTGTCATCAGTCAGATCATTATTCACACGGTACACAGCGATCTCACTGAATATAAACATACATATTCCATCTCCTGGATTTATAAATGAAAGCTGTAGTTTTGCACAAGCTGAGACCTCATGCTCTTTGCTGGCTCCAAGAGGATACTTGTAACATCAAGTTAGTCATGTGTGTAAGATCTCATAGACTCAGGAGACAAGACAAGGGAAAGGCAAAGAAAATATGACCCAACAATTTCTTGGGAAGTTAATAGCCCATCTGAAAAACAGCAGTGTTCCCCCAAATTGAAGAATGTAATGACTCCACCAGGGAGTGTCCTTGTGATATTCTCTATTCTTTTATTTTCTCTGCTTACCAAAACTGATGAAACCATTCTGTACAATAACATGTCTGCATAGCTCTGAGGCATCGGATTGAAGACAAAAATCAGAAGGAAGACAGGAACAGTACTGGCTGGTTTACTGAGCATGGAAAATGTGGCATGTGCTTCCCATGCACGTAAAGGTGCATCTCCATCAGAAAATCAGCCGTTCTGCCCCTCTTGTTTCAATGGGGATATGTTAAATTCACTGGGTCACTCCACATGTTTATACAGTGGAAGTATAAGGCTTGCAACGAAATGAAAAAGGCAGGATATTTAAAAAATGCAAGTGATAACATAGAACTTAATCTGTGCAATATGCTGTCACAGGATAATATGAGGAGAAACATTTTGTCTAGATTGCAAAAAGATGTGGATATATCTGTGAACAGCACTGGCAGCTCTAGATTTTCTAACATAAAATTGACAAGGCTGCTGGCATTCATATTTTGTTTTTTAAACTGGTAACCAACTGGGCAATGAAGAATTTTGCTTCCATGGTAAAGTATTGCACACTTAAGGCTTATCGGTTGAGTGCTGAATGCCTTTAGCTTCCAGTGAAGCTGAATACCTCACAGGCTTGCATTCCCTGCCAAATGTTTTGTGGATGTTAATCCACCCATCTGTGAATCATCCACTCTACCACAGCTGGAGGTGAGATAGAGAAAACACTGGAACAATGACCTGTGAAACCATGGTCATTCCATATACTTGCACTGAAATGTTGTGGTGGGAGACAAAAAGGATCCAAGGATGAAAGTGTAAATGAAGTGGGAGGAAAATTATAGATTCATCATAGAGGCAGCCTCAAAATCATATATAATTAAGTTATGAGCCCATTTCTCCAAAGGAAACTTCTGGACAGGGTTAGATATTTAAGGGATTTCTAACACCTGTAATTTATTTCTATTATTGTTTTTCTCCAAAAATTAATGTGATAAATTTACTGTCCATTTATTTATTTTATTTAGCTTATTCTGAACTTTTGAAAGTGACAGACTCTACTTTACAAAATCTTCCTATTCATAAAGTAAAACAAGCTCAGGCACACATGTAGACTTCCTCCTCTGTGTCCTATTGCTGTGCTTCAGGGGCATAGATGACAGAGGCACTTTGGGACACAAGAGAAGCGAGTACAAGGGAAGAGGAGAAAGTCATCCTCAATTCAGAAAAGATTTTCTGATCCCTGCAAGAATTGCAGCCAGAGGTAATTCAGGGCTCTTACTGAAAAGCTGGAATTTGGAGAACAGGCAACTGAAGAATAAAACAGAAATTATTTCATTTCTTAGTCAACCGATGTTGGTTTTAAAATTGCAGTCTATGTGAGGTGAGGCTCACCTCACATTTTTAGCTCCACCAGAAAGAAGCAAATAAAGTGACTATCAGCCACCAATTTTCAGGAGAATATTTCACAGATACAATATTTTGATTTTGAATCATCATCAGCTGCCAGCTGTGTAGGAGTATTCAATTTCATTCAGATTGCCTTATGACACAGCCACAGGTATGTTAAAAGAGCAACTTGACCTTGGAGAAACTGATGTATGAGTAAAGCATATGTCTTCCACTGCTCGACTGGTAACTTATACTTTCTGCAGAAATCAGCTTTTAATTATTTTCCATCTGGTAATCTGTCCATTCACCTTCTCTTTTCCTCTGATGCTTTGGAATCTGATATCTGGCCTCCTCTAGCCTGGTTTAATATCATATTTGGGTAGTAAGAGGAAAATATAAAAATTGTAAATGGGAAAAAAAGCTGTTTACAGGCTTTCAACTTCCTTTGTTTTCCAAGCTGTGCTGCATAGAGCAATGACGCTTACTGAAAATATAAAACACCATTTGCCTTGGACATCTCACCTCCATTTAAAGTAGTTTTGCACCAGGCGATGAGGTCATGATTAAAAGCATATTCAAATTGTCTTTTACAGACTACTATCACAGCTCAGTAATAATTCTCTCTGGTCAAGCAAAGTAATTCATAGGACATTTCCCTTTTTTTCAGTAGAAATTCAGAAAGGTGTAACAGATTACATTCTTTAATCTCTCTAAGACTTGCAGCTCATCCCCACCCTAAAAAAATAATTGTTTTTCCATTATTTTTCCCTTCCATTTATTGCATCTTCTGAAAATTATGTAATAGTCATGTCCCTCAGAGTTTTTTTTAGTGTTTATAAGATAACAAGTAAAGTTGCCCTTTCTATCTGAGAGGTCTGATCCAGACCTTTTGGAAGACGGTAGGAGGAAAACACACCTGGAAGTTTTACAGGTGGGACACCGTAGGGAAAGGCAGAAAGAGGACAGGCTCTTAGCACGCTGAGAAGACACTCAGCATAGCCGTAACTAAAGAGTCTCGTTCATTTGGTATAGGTAAAAGTGTTGTCGGATTAGAGCGGAGATCTTTCATTTTGCAGTGCTGACCCCACAGTGTGAAAAGGAAGAAAAATGGTGTTTCACCTCATTCCACAAAAAATTGGCATAAGTGTAAAGAGTCACCTCTGTCTTTTTGACAGGCTGGAGAGCCTTTGGGTAATTATCAGTATTCTTGCATAAAAAGTGGAAATAAAACTGATGAATAAGGGTATTTGCAGTAAAGGAATTTGAACAAACTTTCTATTTCTTGTCTTCATATCAGATTATTCCTGTTCTTTACCCCAAACATGCATACATAATTTTTTTATCTGACCAGCACATTTTCTTTTGTCTAGCCTCTAGTAAACGTAATTGTTAGCCTATAAAATCCCTCTTCCTTTATCTTTTATGGTGATGCAGCAGTAGTTTGCAGCAGCTCCACACATTTTCAAGTCACTAAAAACAGCACTTACTCTAATGTAATAATCTTAGAAACTACATTTATTTAAGCAGTTAATGACTCTTGCTACAGTAAGTTTTCATTATCTTGTTTTTTATTTTCACTTTATTTTCAAGTCCCTTCTATTGTGCAAGGAATAATGAAGCTCGGTATCATGGCAGAAGTTTTTGCTTCATTTACAAGCAGCAGCAGTTCTCTCAATCTCCGATTCTGTGAACCTTCTGCATCATGCTGCCTTTCTCATAATACTGTGGAAACCTCTGAGGTTGGCTAGGCACATCGAACATAACGAACCTGGTGGGCTCCCGTAAAGTCACCCGCTTTGAGGTTCTCTGGGAGGTGAACGCAGTCTACAACATTCAAGAACTTTGCCCATTGAAGCATGACCTTTGCCTTCATCCCAAAGATATTACACTGCAAACAAAATGTGTTATTTTTGCTCATTGTTACTCAGATTGCTTTAGTTGGAATACTTAGAGATTTCAAGTGTCTTATGCAAAGGTTGTTTTTATGACCCTCCTTTTCAGTTTTCTTAAACTTAACAATATCAGGCTGTAAATCAGTTATATGACAGTTACCTGTGCCACCTTTCATAGAACCATAGCATCATAGAATCTTTGGGTTGGAAGGGACCTTTAAAGTCATCTGGTCCAACCCCCCTGCGGTGAGCAGGGACATCTTCAACCAGAGCAGGTTGCTCAGAGCCCCGTCCAACCTGACCTGGGATGTTTCCAGGGGTGGGGCATCGACCACCTCTCTGGGCAACCTGGGACAGGGGTTCACCACCCTCACTGTCAAAAATTTCTTCCTTATACCTAGGCTAAATCTCCCCTCTTTTAGTTTAAAACCATCACCCCTTGTCCTATCACTACTGGCCCTGCTAAAAAGTCTGTCCCCATCTCTCTCCTCAGCCCCTCTCAGCCCCGGCAGCTGCAGGAAGGTCTCCCCGGAGCCTTCTCTGCTCCAGGCTGAGCCCCCCCAGCTCTCCCAGCCTGTCCTCCCAGCAGAGCTGTTCCAGCCCTCGGAGCATTGCTGGGGCCTCCTCTGGCCCCGCTCCAGCAGGTCCATCCATGTCTCTCCTGTGCCGAGGGCTCCAGAGCTGGACGCAGCCCTACAGGGGGGTCTGCCCAGAGCGGGGCAGAGGGGCAGAATAAATATAAAAATATATAACTCGATAGATGTATAACTGCAGTAACAGCTTTCTTGTATGAGATGTACAATTCAGCTGACTGTGACTCTTCTGCACTTGGATCATCCTCCCATTCCCTGGAAAAGGTTTTCAACCAGCCTTTTTCTACATGTGCTTCTCAAAAGTCTCAACACTTCTGTAAAGTCACTTTACACTTTCTAGGCAGATAAAGCTTTAATTGCTGATTTTATATATAAAACCCCATACACTTCAGGACATTCTGGGAGTTCAAAGCAGGGCATTCTTCATTAAATACTCTCTGTTTTGGAAGTATCTTCTAAGCCTTTTGTGTTTTGTGTCTTTCAGAAATGCATTTCTCTGTGTCTTTGTGAGGTTAGAAAGACTAGCTGGGGTAGACTTCAGAATATACATATATATAACATTAGACTTGTTAGAACATTTCTTTAGTTTCCAAGTGTAAAAGTAGGTGGTTTTTTACAAAATAGGTCATGAACAGTGGACATAAAATGAAATCAAAGGCTGCTTTCTGCAACTATAGCCAAGAACCATATAAATATATCTACTGTTGGAAATATAATGTGAGATGCAGTGCAAGGTCTCACTTGCAGTTTAGGCCATACTGTGTTTTCTTATTAAAACAAGGAGCAAGAAGTAAGTAGGTTGTGAATCACAGACAGAGCATTTCCTGAGTTGACCTCGCCTTTGGTGCCAGTAATAGAACTGGGTCTTTATTAAACCACTGAGTGTCATGCGGCTTAACATGCTCAGCTGGGCCATGTCTTTTTAGGCACTTATGTTATTTGCATCACAGTGGCAGGGCATCTGAAAAAAGTCCTGGGGCCATGCAGCTGCCATTTCTTTAAACTACTGCCACACAAGCACACTTAAGAAGTTAAACAAAGTGTGTTTTAATAACTTCCCTCTGTGTTCAGACCAAAGAATATAAGCTGACACATTAGACTCAAGCACCAAAGCCCCTGTGTACCTGTTGAGATGGAAGCATCTGAAATGGAAGGGACAAAGGAAGCATCTGACCACCTGGGCAAAAGGCATTCACAGCTGCCACCCCGGGAAAGACTGTGCAGCCTGCTTCTTCCACATGCCAACAGTGAGGGCCAGCTGCCTGAAATGCAGAGAAAAGAATTATTGTTTTTCTTGGTGAGAAAATGTAGTTCCCTAGTGGGCTAGATGCTCTGAAGAGAACTGGTATCTGAGACATCATAAGTTTAAAACAAAGCAATACAATTCAGCACGTTACTCAGTGTGGGCTGGTGAACAAAAATACCAGTAAGCCAAATTAACAGCAGCATATTTGATACAAATGAATAGTATTGAACTATTGCTTGTGAACACTTCAGTTATTTCTTATTATAGATATGAGAAAAAGTTTTTATGACATTGAAAATAATCGATCTATAATATATATATTAATCCCTGGTATCAATACAGGCTGGGGGATGATGGGATTGAGAGCAGCCCTGTGGAGAAGGACTTGGAGGTCCTGGGGGATGAAAAGCTGGACATGAGCTGGCAATGTGCACTCACAGCCCAGAAGGCCAGCCATGCCCTGGGTTGCATCAAAAGAAGAGTCAGCTCTGGAGCCCTCGGCACAGGAGAGACACGGACCTGCTGGAGCGGGGCCAGAGGAGGCCCCAGCAACGCTCCGAGGGCTGGAACAGCTCTGCTGGGAGGACAGGCTGGGAGAGCTGGGGGGGCTCAGCCTGGAGCAGAGAAGGCTCCGGGGAGACCTTCCTGCAGCTGCCGGGGCTGAGAGGGGCTGAGGAGAAAGATGGGGACAGACTTTTTAGCAGGGCCTGTAGTGACAGGACAAGGGGTGATGGTTTTAAACTAAAAGAGGGCAGATTTAGCCTAGGTATAAGGAAGAAATTTTTAACAGTGAGGGTGGTGAACCCCTGTCCCAGGTTGCCCAGAGAGGTGGTCGATGCCCCATCCCTGGGAACATCCCAGGTCAGGCTGGACGGGGCTCTGAGCAACCTGCTCTGGTTGAAGATGTCCCTGCTCACTGCAGGGGAGGTTGGACTAGATGACTTTAAAGGTCCATTTCAAACCAATGATTCTATGGTTCTGTAGAAATAATCATACATGGCTGTGAGACATACAGCCCATAACCTGTCCAAGTGCGTTGGCCAAAAGGCCAAGAAGTGTTAAAGAAAAGGGATGTGAACCCCAAAGCCTGGATCACTTTCCATTCATGAAGTTTATTTTCCCTTCAGCTTTAGATGCAGAAGCTATTCTTCAGTTCCTTGCCCGTGCCTGACTGCTGCCATGAACTGTTAAATGACTCTCTTATTTTACATCACCAGTAGTTCCACTCCAGTAGTGGACAAAGTGATTCATCTGTTGGAGCCTGTATATATGTTAAAATTTGTCTAAGAATTTAATGCTACTTCCGAGTTAAAAAGGCACTACGTAAATGAAAATTGTTATTTCATATTAATCAAAGTCAAAATGTTTACCTACTTTAGTTGCTTTATTCTCAGTGGAGAAAAACACAATGTCAAAGAGTGAAACATTTTAATAGCGTCCTTTCAGAGCCAAAAAAATGTTGGCTGTGTCAAGGTGTTTTCTTTTTTCTTTTTGTCTCTTTTCTTCACATTTCAGTGTACCATCCCATAATAGCATAATCACTGCCAGTATCATTACACCAGCTTGAGTCAAAACCAAGTAATCATTAAAGATGGTTCCTCTGCCCTTTCAAGTAAACTAGAACATTAGAAAAAAAAATTACTGCTTGTGTTAAAAAATAGAAATTATATTCATTTTAGTTTATAGTATAGATTAACTAAAATAGTAACACATAAGAGGGCTGTAAGCGTGAATTGTCCCTAGCATAGAAGGGAAGAATGTATCTCTTGATATCTTAAGTTAACAAATCAGGAAAAAATGTGGTTTTCCTTTATTTTAAGGCACTAGACTGGAGAGATTTTCTTCTTTTCCTTTCAATGTCGATGCAGGAGATAATATAGTATCTTGGGTGTTATAGTATTTTCAGTATATCTCATAGTATATGTAGGATATCTTGTTATTCAGGTTAAAGAAGACCACATAAACCAAGAAACGAATGCATGGCAGCCTGTCACCTGCTCTGAAACATGAACCGTACCAGTTCGTACCAAATGAGAGTGACGGATGACGGAGCACACGAGCTGTCTCTAACTTCATCTCAGCATCTCAGCAGCAACGAAATGAGCCTAATGAGTGTCCTGCCGACCACCTCACTCCCCATGCTAAGTCCACCTTAGAGATCAGAGCATTCGTTTACAGCAAAGAATAAAACACTTACTGTTATTATTCAAACATACATTACTCAGAAAAGAGATAGGTTTTATCATTTAGCCAAGCTAATGAAAGAAAATTATTCCCAGAGGAAGAATACTGAAAGAGCAGGGGGATAGCTGAGCGCTCTGACTCTTGGTGCCCTGGTAAATGACATGTTGAGCTGCAAACGTGAGACACTGGGCTTCACCTTGGCTGTGCCAAAAATCTTGGTGCAGGATGCTGCTTAACCTGCTGAAAGAAATGCTTTTGCCCTACCTTTCTGCTCTGCAGTTGCATTTCTGCTGCTTGCCCTGCACAATTTGAGCACTTCTGCAGTGTCACAGTCAGCCTGACCAGGCAGGAGAAGACAAGGCATCCCTTCCTCCCTTTCTGGTAGCAGCACACACTTCATCAGCCTAAGCTACTGCAACACCTCAGTCTTGTGACGTTTTCTAGACGTTCCTGCAATGAAAACAAATACAATGTTCACATTTATCAAGTAGGAAAGAGAGTCTATGAATGTTTGGTCCGGCTTCCTACGTAACACAATCATTCAATAATTTCTGAGCTGAGCCCTTAGCTACTTCAGATACTTAAAGTGATGCCACATTGTCCTGACCCAGTGTCGGGAAGGTTTTGATACGATCACAAGAGTGAGATTAAGACACAAAGGAGGTCAAGTGCCATATATCCAAGACAGTTTTTATTACCAAAAGTAAAAAATTAGTAGTGATAGGACAGAATAGCAATAGGACAGAATGGAATAAAAAGACATCAAGCAAGCATTTGGGACAGAGTTGCGAGGGTAGTCACCACATGGATCCGCAGGGGTCCGGGGTCCAAGTCTCTCGATGTTTCGGTGGTGGCAATTGGGCAAAGGGCTTGTCTCGGCAGTCCGTTTTATTCTCATTCAAGGGCTGCAATTCAGCACATCTTCGAAAAAAAACAGCCCCGCTCCTCCCAGGACTAACGCCTTGGAGCCGTTGTCTTGGCAGGGTGTTTCTCAGCACCCGGAGGTCTCTGTGGCCTTGTAGCCATCCTTATCAGCCAAAGGAATTTTCGGTTAGACAAACAATCTTTGAGACAAATGTTTTACGGTTCATTCTCTCACATACATGACAGTGGATGTTCAGCCAGCTGTGGCTACTAGTTTCAATGCCTAGGATCAGGGAATTTACATGAATATTTTGGAATATCTGGTTTTCAATCACCTACCTGAGGATATTCTCAGGAGCATTTTGTGTGATCCTACAGTATTTCAGATAACTTGGGATTTATCTTTAGGCAAATGAATAACTTTTGCTTATTGGCTATTCTTTCAAAGAGTTGGTTATTTTCTTTTTTCTAAAAGGAAATTCAATCTGACACTTCCAAAATTCTTTATCATTGCATTTTATGTTGACGTCAAGACAGCAATATTTTCAATACTTGTTAATATTGATCGGCTTGTTCCTCCTGGTATCACCGTGGAAAGGTGAACAACCACTGCCAGCACAGTCCAACTATAGGTAGGAGAAATGTGCATTTACTTGAAATAAAACAACATTAGAAGACTGAACTTGCAAACACTACAGTTTTATTAAAATAAAGGACGTTGTTGTGCATTTTTGTGCAATATTTAGATTCATTCAATCTCATCAAGGTAAGAGCTCTGTTGCTATGTCAAACTAATGTATACCACACACACATAATTATAAAAACTTTCCCCTGTTTGTTCAATTCAGAGAAAAATTAATTTCAGTGGCAAAGTATTAAACATAAAATTATTAACCAACAGATGCATTTTCCTTCCTGGTTCTGATTCGGATACATTAAAAAAAGTAAAAAACACATCTTTTTCCTCTCTACAGTTCCAATAAAATCACCATACATTGTATATGACATTGTACTCTGCTGTAGGACAAAGTATAGCTGTGACAAAAGCATATGATTGCAGATACAGCTCTTTATATGGATGGAATTTTTTTTTTTAGATAAAAGGACGTTAAAGAAAAGGTATAACATACAGCTATAATATGCTATACAAAGTGTATTCCTGGTAATATAAAACAAAGAGTAGAAATTAGTGAAGAGTGGACAATAAGGATATAAACCACAAAACCTGGAAGGGGTATTTCATCTTTTCTCATTTAATTGCATTATGTTTTTTAATTTCTTCATTCTGTCTTAGACTTCAGTTATTTTTATGGTTTAATCTCTCTCCCTGTAGTAACTAATGAGTGATATCATAGAATCTGAGTATTTAACAAAAAACCCCTTAGATTTATTATTTAAAATGTGCTCATAAGAGAAAACAATTTGTTTTGTGATGACACAAATTCAAAGGCTTCTGGTTTGGGTATTTCTGGGTATACAGATATTCTCACTTGGAAAGAGAATTAGTGGTTAGAAAAAGTATGCAAAAAAACCCCATTATCAGCTAAAGCTAATGCTATTAAAAATAATTGTATTTTAATTGTATTCTCCTTAATCAAGTAATTCTTATTTTCAGAAAAGAAATTATGTTCTTTGAAGAATAATCAGTAATATTCAAAAAGAGTAATAGTGCAAAACAAGTTTTTGACATGTTTTGATAATCTTTGGGGCTACATTTTTGGATACAAATGTCTTTCCACAGTTCTTGTGACCTTAATAATAAACTCATGGAGCTTAAAAGAAATTCTGAAATCATTAGTGGATACCTTTCTATATACCATGTAGTATAGACTGTCACAACGATAACTCCTTGGTTTGCTCCTGAAGACCTTTGAAAATTAGCTAGATTTGGAAGTGAAAAGCCTGTGCTGGCATTTTCAGACTAATTACAGGAATTACAACATTACAGCAACGTTCATGGGAGTTAAGGTGTAGTAGAATATAGTAAAAACAGAAGCAGATCTGAAAATGCATTGGGGCTTCAAGGGAGACAAGGGCTGGAAGCGGTGACACTTCAAGTCCTCTGGTGCAAGGGGTCTGAATCCTTCTTGGCTTTTGTTAATAAATGGCTGAATCGTGTTTGGTTCTCTATGGCAGAAAGGTATGAAAAGCACCCGGTAGTTCTCTCTAGCAGCAAACCTCTCCTGTCACATGCTATTATGTCGTGTTACCGCGCTATGCATTAAAGTGGTATTTGATGAGCTCGTTAGGGCTGTATTCAACTTCTGCAACTCACACTGGAGAAGCAGCTGAATGCCTTGGAGTACGAGCATCTTGCTTAAGTGAATTACACACGATTTTGCAGGAATAGAATAAAGTCAGAAATGCTTTCATCAGTAAAAACTTTGGTAACAAATATTATCTTCTTCTGAAACGCTAGGCTTTGGTTAGGGAGAACTAATTGATTAATTTTGAAAGGTTTTCTTTCCTTTTGGACTGCTTTACCTTCCAGCGTGGTAATTGGGGACCAGTGCTGGCACTGAGATTTCTTCCTGTATAGCTCATCATCACCAGCTCCATTTTCGTGCACTCAAATGACAACACAAACTTTGGTGGGGTTCTCATTAACACAGAAGTCCTTCTTGAATGCATATTAAATTTTCCATGATTTCCCATAGTACTTACCATCCCATCTAAATTGACAAGACTTTACTTCTATACTTTATGGTTACACCTATTAAGCTCCAACGTTTCTTGATTAATGTGTTGGGGGTTTTTTTTGTTTGTTTTTTGGTTTTTTTTGAAACAGAGGACTTCTTAATATACTTCTCTGCTTTAATTTTTGATTACAAATTTGTTTGGTCTGCCTTTAGATTTCCAATGATATCGTAAAGACATTTTGGATCTTTTATTGTGAAGATTAATCCTAAAGATTTTTTTAAAATTATTTTTGAGATAGATTTCAATGTTTGCTCTTAGGGGAGTCTACCACATTTTATTTGTAAAGTCCAGAGTCCTTAAAGTCACATTGGTGATTCTGGTCAAGAAACAGTAAAACTGGTGTTATTTCTAGAAAAAATATTCCATAAGTTTCCAATCCACTTTCTTTTATTTTAATTAAGAAACTTTTTTCTGTATATGAATACTGTTTCATCCTACTGCACCTATAAGTAGGATGACATTTGATATCTTTATAAAATACAGCCAAGACCAAGCTCTGCTTAATGGATGCTGCTGCCGCTGCTGAATTTTGTTTTGTTATATTCCCCACTCCCTGCCTTTGTGTTACTCTCTTAGAAAAGAAAAGATGAGCTGAACTCTTAGGGGTGAGGAAGAGATTGAGAAAGCTAGGGCAGAGGGAGCAAAGAAGTGAGTTATAGTGGGAAAGCAGAAGCATGAAGGAGACAGTCAGACTGTGGAGGTGAGGGAAATCCTCTGAAGGTCCTGGGACATTTCTGAAGGGATAGGGCTCAGTGCTTCAATGCATACCTGTTAAACTGGTAAATCTGGAAGCCGGAGCAGGCAGATGGAAAGCAGTGCATAAATTAATTTCTATCTTACCTTTTCCAGTTGCTTTGAGTTTTGTGTATTTTAAAAGTTGGAAGGTTTAATTTTATTTATTCATTTATTAAATCTTTATTTGGTTATTAGAAGCAAGACTTTTGGTCTTTTAAGGTAGGTCTTATGAAAGCGGAAGTCAACACAGATCAGCCTCAAATCTCTCTTCAGGCTGAGGTCTCATCACACTCAGCTAATGCCCACGCTTGAGGGCTGGCTTGCCTCTGAAGGCAGGTTTGGGCTCAAGCAACTGCTTAATCTCCTGCT
>NW_010555625.1:22718-52705 GCF_000687285.1 Phaethon lepturus
ATTATGCTTCAGGATGAATTCAAACATTCCGGGCATTCTGTTTTGTTGGTGAGGATAGCTAACATCTCTTTTTGAATTTGAACAATATCACAGTGTGTCCTTGCGCAGTCTGGATGGACATGGTATTCTTGCTGTTAAAATAAGCAGTGCAAATTGTCCTGTAGGAAATGCACTCAGAAGATAGATAAGCACAATTTAACTACTTCAGTAGTAGTAGCCACCCAGTAGCTAATTTTCGTCTGTTTGATGGAGGTATTGCAGATAACTGCAGCTTAAAAGGCAGGTTCCTGTAGTCTCTCCCCTTTTCTGTGTCTGTGATTGCACAGCAGTACTTTCCAGTGCTTGTCATGAAAAGTTTTAATTATTTCTAACAATACAAGATCTGTGGACATTTATTGCTAATTAATTTTTAGAGGACATTCCTACCCTTTTGCTCTCTGCCTGCATGAACTGTAAATATCCTTAGTGGAGCTGAAGCTCTCTAGATCCGTTGTTTCCCCTAAGCTTTTTTTTTTTTTTTTTACAGCAGTTGATCTGTTTTTATAACACACTTTTCATTTGTATATCTTCAGCTCATAGATACCTAGTTTCACAAACACTTCCAAGGGTTTTGCTGACCATGCTTCCTTGCAAATAATTATTCTTTTTCATGGACTCATTTGGAAAGAACTTCTTACTTTCCATCTATTTTTCACTGGATATAATTTCAATTGTTAAGGTAATGTCTGTGGCTCCCCTTGAGAGCCAGATTTGACGCTCTGAAACACAGTGAGTGGGACCTTCTTTCAGGCATAGCCCACCAAATATTTTCAATTCACTGACTGGAAATTTGTCTGGAAAAAAGGCTTTTCTTCATAGCCTCGCAATAATTCAGGAGATCAAAGCAGATAAAGCTGTTAAAACTCACCTGGATAAAGCTCTGAGTAGCCTGGTCTGACCTCAGATCTGCCCCTGCTTTGGGCACAAGTTTTGGGCCAGACACAATCAGCATCTGTCCATAAAAAAAGGTCTGTTCTTTTTAAACACACACAAAAAAGAAATCATAAATGCTTAGCACAAGTTTAACACTTTATGTTAGTTTTCAGCAATGAAAGTCTCTGAATATTTTCACATTTATTTGCTATTACTAATTTTTTATATTTTTTGTAGGAATATACTTATTTTTTCCAGTTTTTGTAGGCTGCCCATCAGGAACTTAATTTTTCTCAGGCCTTTTCTTCAGTCTTTCACCCATGGATTATCTACAGTGATAGTCTCACCTGTATAGAAGGAAGGAAACCTCTCTGATTCACCTATAATCTCTACTGAATTTAGCATTAAGCTTTCATGACCAATATGTTAGCAGGTACGTCGCTTGTTGCTGACCTCCCTTTAGTTTTTCATACTCAAAATCGTGCCCAAGTCTTGCAAATCCTCCCATTGGAAAAAATTACATTACACAGAGAAATGAAAACTGACTTGACTGCAAAAAAGATTGCAAATATCACTGTAAAATCAGTGTTCCCATGTACTGAACTTGTATTTGTTTAGAGATTTTGTCATCAGAAGATGCCTTGAAGTGTCCCAGTCTCTTGAATAAGGTAGACTCAGGTAGTCTCAAGCTTGTGTAAGCTAGTCAGGATTTCTTCTTCCATAGCTTGTCCACCTACAGCTGAACATTTAGAAGTAGGATTCAGAATTAAAATATAAAACAGCTTTTGCTTTACAAGATTCAGAAATTTTATACTGTGGTTATCAATCTTTTTTTATTTTTTTGCATTAATAGAATTGTTTTTTCAAATTTATGTCTTCTATTTTATGCTTGGACATATCCTTTTCCATGTGTAGTTCTGAGTGTCTGGTTTCTCAGGCTCTCTCAATTCCCACCTCATGAGTGGGTGTTAAGGGTCTGAACCAGCTGTGTGGTATCCTGCTGTTAGAATTGCTTTCACATCCTAGTTTGAAGTATGTATCTTTCAGTATTATTAAGCATACATACCATTTATCTGCACGACATTTGAAAGAAATCTGCCTTTTGAGAAACACATTTTCATCTCTATTTGTAACTGTGACAACTGCCATTTCAGGGTTTTCATCAGAAGGAGGCATATCCCTGGGAAAAATTGCTTTTCCTCAGCTGACTCTACCATCTTTGATGCTCAGAGAATGGCCAGTGTGTAATTTAGAGTCACAGAGCAAGTTCTACCAGATGATGATTTGCTTCCCAGCACCTAGGTTAGTTAGACTGCTTTGGTTTTGTGCTTGAACATGTCTACTTTTCACATCTGGAATATGGAGGAAAACTACAACTTATTTACACCTAGGTAAAAAAAGTGGAACTCAGATCTAAGGTATGAAAGGCCTGAACCTGGGAAGTCACATATTGAGTTCTTCAGTTTGGGATGCGACTCAAACAGAATTACATTTATGTTCTCAAGTTTCTGCTGTTTGCCTTTTATTATGGAAGAAGGACTTCATCAAATAGGTAAGTCTTACAATACCATCAAACTTACATGGAAGAATGTATATTCTGATTATATTTTCATAGATAAGATAATATATCTAAAACACTTATAGCTAAATGCAGTAGTATAAAAAGTACCAAAGATCACTCACTAATGGATTAACCTGCAACGATCATGTTCTAAATATCCTAAAAGTCCACTATGCTCCAGAGTGTAGTTACACACATTTCGAACATATTTTGTTTCTTCACTTCCAAAGGGACAAATATACCATCCTACACTTTGTTCAGAATCAGGCATCTAGAAAGAGCTAGAAAGACTTCAAGTCTGAAGTAATTTCTTAGACTTGTTTAAAAACTCCTGTGCACTGTTTTAAAGTGTTTCATTAAGGTATTCATTCTAGTATACCTTTCCCATTTGAACGGTTTCAGAGTTTATTAATTACAATATTTTTATTTTTTAAAGACAATTAATAAATAATTTCTTTATTATTTTAAAAATATTTTGTAAACTTTAGTGGGATTAGGTAACCAGTGTTGTAATGATAAGCTTACAAAAAATCCAAACTTTATAATGTAATATATAACATAAGCCAAGCTATGAGATAGATTAAATAAAAGACAGTAAGAGGCAAATAAAAGACAGATAAATCCAAGACAATGGTGCAGCAGGATCTGGACCACTGCCCTCAGTGTAGCTGTCTGAAGAAGTCCATGCCACCATGACCGACCAAACAACGCTCAGGCTGCTTTCATGAAACAGCTAATGAGGCTGTTAGTGAGAAGCCCTATTTTTCCTGTTTCCCACATGTCAAAGTGGAAACAATTCTATCAATTAATAGTCCTTTAGACCTGAATGTCGATGCAATTACTATTATTCACTATTTGCTTTTGATGATGAGATGAGAAACCAGTCTTGTTGATCACCTGCTTTGGTGACATTGGTCATAAAAATAACTGTACGTTTTAAGTAATCAAGGCTAACTAGTGACTTGCAAGCGCAAACTTTTCAAAACATGGAACACAGTAGTATGTGTCATATATGTAAAGTGCTGTTCGATAGTAAAGCTGACTAGGTTTTCACATAAGAAAAAGATGCCAAATACAACCAATGTGTTTAAGTTAACGAAAGCTGAAGCCGCAACCATCAGGACGCTGGACTTGTAGCTTTTAGTTGATCTCTGCTTCTTAATATGCTTCTACCTGTCATGACAGATGCTTTAACCATCATCCCTCATTCTGATGCAGCAGGTAAATACTGCTTTATTACCTCAGAAATTAAAAGATTGTAACTTTGTATCCACATTTTACCAAGGCAGCAGACTGCATATTCAGGATTTTTTTTACCATCAATTTTATATACTTTCTATTATCTGAGGCTTTAATATAATGGGTTTGAGAATCTGTTATTATAAACACAACAAATTTTCCACAGGATAATGGATGGAAAGTGATGAATTACCAGAACATAAATCTATAGCATTAACTCCTGGTTAGTGATAACAGTAGAATGGCAAGGCTGATTCATTGCTTGCTAGTGTATCTATTCCTGTTCATGATTTTTTAAATTATAGTACATAGAAAAATTTAATTCAAGTTATTAAAATGAGAAAACTATTTTCTGTTTTGTATTCTGTAACTAGAAAAGTTTTTCATTTTCTCATAAATTTAGGAATAAGCGTAACATTCATCAAAGTGTAAAGAACAATGTTAGACATACAGCTTATTTTAAATCTCATATTTCACCAACAGAAAGGATACTATGCGTCAAAGAGTGCAAGAAGTCTGTACTTTAGAAAGCCTACCATGAAAAGAAGTAATCTTTCATAAATATCTGGAAACCTCATACAGACAAAACAGATTAAGTCCATTTAGATGTTAAAATAATATACATAATAATGGCATAATGGTTCTATTTCCTTTTGAGCCGTGCCTCTTCGGTATATTGGAGATGTCTCCTTGTGATGAATTTCAGAACCTCTGTCTCTGCTGTGCTCTCAACTCCCAGAAGGTTAGAAAACCAGCAGTGTTTGCTGCTGGTCACAGTTGCACAAGTAACCACACCTGAGAGTATATCCGAAGAAAAACAATCAACTTTTATTTTCATTGTCCTACTGTTGACAGATTTTTCTGGTTATGGAAACACAGTGTTTGCTAGCCAGAAGCTAAAAACCAGTGTTCTGTAGCACAGAAGGTCAAACCATTAGACAAAGGGTAAGACTTGGGATATTCCCTCCGGAGTGGTCAGAAATCGCTGGCGGACTGTTGCTTCTTTTCCTGGGTAGAGCTGGGTCTCCCTTCTGCTGCTGACTTTCACAAGGTACGTAAGCACGTGCGGTAGCTGTGGTGTCCACAGCACACCTTCAGATGGAAGTGGCGGAGCAGACACAGCTGTCTGGCCTTGCCAGGTCTGACCTGAACACCGAACACGTTGCCTGTGCTTGTAAAGAGGGCAGAGCCAGGCAGAGCCATGTCCAAGTACCACAAGGAAATGATCAAAAGTTGCATCAAGAAAAATTTCTATTAGACAGAGGAAAAAAAGTCACAGTGAGCGTGGATAAGCGACAGAACACGTCGTCCACAAAGTGAAAATAGACTATCTTCCTTCTTGGGGATATTTGAAATTTGGCTGGACAAAAGTGTTCAAAACTCAGCTGAAAAAGTCCTGAGCAGCCCGAGCTAATGCAACCTGCTCTCAGTAGGGGGTTGGACTAAATGACCGCAGAGATTCCTCTCAATCTAAATTACTCTGAGAGTCTATGAAATAATACAGGCACTTGAGACTTCTTTCAAAAAAACCACACATGATTTTATAAAGATTCTTTCTTTGATGCTCAAACAGGATCCAGATGTGGAGAAGGAAAGACACTTGCAACAAAATATTTCTAAACCTACTACCATCACTTCTCTACCAGACCATTCAAAAAGATTTTAGAAAAGAAAGGAGTTAGAAATGGGTTTCTCCTTCCTTAATAGGTTTTTATTCACACTTCATTTTATTGATTCTTAGAGTTCCAGTAATTTGAATGATTTTTGCAGTGGACCAGTATGAAATCTCACTCTAAACAGCAACTTTATTTTACTCGGGGAAGAAAAATCTAATTGGCAGTTAGATCAACTTTAAAACCTAAAGTAAAAGAGAAGCCAGTTAAGGTTTAGGTTCTCAAGTGGTGCCCAGATGTGATTTATTACCCAGAGTTAAACTTCAGCCCAGATGTAGGTAATATTTTGCCACTTCAAGAATTTTCAGCTCTCCTTAGGTTGTTGGAGCTTTTGTTCTTACAGGGTGGATATTTCTCCTAAGCCAAGGACATAAATCAGACTTTAAATTCAGAGCATTCTCAGGGCTACCTGTCCTCCTGAAAAGATTTATTAGCTTTTAGTACTACCAGATAGTTAGCCAAACTGCATTGGCAGAGTTACCTGAGGAAATGTAGCCCTGATGGACAGACTGCATAGCAGAAAAGTAATGAAGACTTTGATAAATCCGGGTAGGATAAGTGAGCTTAACAGATGAAGGAAGTTCTTAACAAGTGATCAAGAGGATGTGTTTGCTCATACCTAAAGGAATGAACTTTAACAATTTGCTGTATTTCCTGGAAATGAGTGTTCCCATGGTGTCTGTCCCTTTACAACTAATGGGAGGTCAGGGTGGTTTCCTGAAAAATGCCATTTTAGCATAGCGGAAGGTGAGAATTTGAATCCAGCAGGTAGTTTCCCTTGAATCAATTTCTAATTTTTGGGGGGTCTTATTTGCTTTTAATTGTTTTCTGTAGTTTAACCTTCTAAGAAGCCTTTTGTCCTACACCAAAAAATGCTGGTGATAAGGCTATTAAGGCATCATCTCTACTCAGAGAAAAAATATTCTTCAGAGAGAGGTAAGGAGAAATAGTTCATAGAGGCAGGCAAGACGAAAAAGGAAAGAAAATCCTGTGGGTTGAGAATAGAATAAATGCAGAAACAGGGAAGGGAGCTTGATTTATTTGTAACATTTCTTATTTGGTAAAGTTTTTGACCAGAGTACAGAGGGCATAACTGTGAGAACTGTGTGAAAACTTCACATATTTTGAGAAGGAACATTTACCCAGATATAGAAAAATACGTTCATTTATTTATTAATTAATTTATACATATATTTAAGTCATTACTGCAGTGCGCTACTATGCACAACAGATAGATACTAAAGGCTGCCATGCTTTTATGAAAACATCAGCATCTTCCATAACGCACTTATATGAGATCTATAAGTCTACAGTCAAGGCCATTCCAAAAGCTTCACGAGCATTGAAGGACACACTGAAGAGTTAACACCAGAGATGGAAATCTGAGGAACTTAAAGAGGATGCGGAATACTGTGATGACCAGAGGGCACCAAACATATGAAGATTGCTTTGTTGCAAAGATTTCTTAAAATGCAAGTTCCAGATAGATTGTTAAAAGATCCTTTCCTGAACTAGAGTCTTCAGCTGAGCTTGAACCTGGCATTTCCTCAGTTTTTGGTTTTGTATTGTGTGCACTTCATTGGACGTGATCCTTTATTGCATAAATTATCAGTGTCCAGCAGTGAGAATGACAATCACTTGTGCTAAGAAAAGACCTTTTAGAATGTGCTGAACAGGTTACCCAGCAGTTAGTTACTCTAATTTTCAGTGCAAGAAAACAGATCACAGGTTTTTACCAGTCATACTTGTTGCTATTTCTAAATTGTGAAATTCTTAATTTCTTACAACAAAGCTCCTGCATCTTAGCGAGAGGCAAACTTTTCGTCCTGAAGCAAGACATTAATAATAAAATTGGACTGATATGCACTGTTTTGAAGCCATGTTGCATTACTTGAGTCATATTTTTTTCTGTTGCAGGTTTTTTGCAATGTAGCTACCAGCGTTTGCATCACTGTAGAACCTAATATCCCCTCTCTCTGCATGCCCAGTGTTTCCTACAGCAGAACACAGTCTGAGAGTGCTTAGTACCTGAATGAGTAACAGCAGAAAGGGAGTTGGAAAAAGGGACATTTATCACCCCTGTTTCTTAGATGGCTGCAATGCAGCACAGGGGTGTTTATCAAAGGTCGTATGAAAGGTCCTTGGGGGACTAAAATACTGAACTGCCATAGACCATGTGCTGAACTTAATGTTTTACAAACATGATTCCATTTCCTCAATTCAATAAGGAAAATGATAGCTTTTAACCAGTGACATGTATATATGTTGGGCAGGGAACCATATGAACATCTCTAAGCATGATGTATATTATATTTCTGTTAGAAATGGTGCACTGTGGCTTGCATGCCATCGTCTGTTTTAGATAAGTTCATTTGAAGATTATGTAAACAGCCTATTTGTATTTATGAAATGTTCTATAGTTTTGCAGGTGGGTGTTGGTCTCTTCTTCCAAGTAACTAGCAACAGGACGAGAGGCAATGGCCTCCAGTTGTGCCAGAGGAGGTTTAGATTAGATATTCGTGAAAAATTTCTTTATGGAGAGGGTGGTCAAGCATTGGAACAGGCTGCCCAGGGAGGTGGTGGAGTCACCATCACTGGAGGTGTTCAAAAAACTTGTGGATGTGACACTTCAGGACATGGTTTAGTGGGTTTGGTGGTGTTGCGTTGATGGTTGAACTTGATCTTAAACGTCTTTTCCAACCTTAATGATTCTGTGACTCTGTGAATATCCCTTTGGTCATTTGGGGTCAGCTGTCCTGTTTGTGCCCCCTCCCAACTTCTTGTGCACCCCTAGCCTGCTTGGTGGCAGAGCCATATGAGGAGCAGAAATGGCCTTGGTACTGTGCAAGCAACTGCTCAGTCATAACTAAAACATCCCTGTATTATCAACACTGTTTTCATCGCAAATCCAAAACATGGATTTCTATGAAGAAAATTAACTCTATTCCATCCAAAAAACAGTACAAAGAGACTAATGTATTTTACATTGGTGAAATAGCTATGGAAAGCTTTCCCTTTCTCTTTGAAATGCGTATTCTCCACTCAGATGGTTTATGAAGACCACCTAATTCAGACTCACGTTTGAAATATATACAGTAGCATCTGTTCCTGCAATAAACACAGACACACATCGCGTGGGCTTCAACAGAAGCGAGGAAGTTCAATACATATATTTGTGTGGTTTGGATTAAAAGCAAGCTGAAGTTATTGACACTGTATAAAATGTAAATAGGTTATAGACCAGACACTTCCATTTTTTCTCAGAGTGCAATTTTCTAAAATCTATATGGACTCCAGACTTGCCCTAATTACATTCAGTTTGAATTGTTTTTTCTGTGGGTATGACACATTTGCTTTAGGACACATTCCTCAGTATTTTCAGATTGGTTCTTAAGAGCCCTGACATCCTAGTAAACCAACTGCCCTCTAATACAGTTTAATTTAGCCTCTGATTCCATGGCTTTAGTGTACTGGGTCCTTGAGGCTGGCCAGCTGTAGTTACGACCTTGCATTGCTTGAGCTAGTGGAGTCAACTGCTGAAGTAATACTGTCAGTTTTGATTGCCATTGCCATGTCTGGGGATGAAACAGTGCAGAAGTGCTCCACTGAAATATTCGGAGTCTGCTTAGTTCTCAGAAGTGATTCGCACTGAGGTGTTTATAATCTGTTTGCAAATTTTGCTTGTGGGAGGAAAGCAGCTGAGAGCGGCTTGTCAGCCGGAGGATGCTTGTAAATGGCCTCCCAGATAGGTTTGGCCCATTCTCCAACTTTGCTTTCTAGCCAAGCACCTAATTCCAGCAGGATTATGCTCCAACTTAAGACTGAGTAGTAACGATTGGTTATGTTATACTTTTTGTCGGGTTTTTGATACAATCAAGAACATTCTGTTGTCTCAGGGACTGATTGATATTGTTGATACATCTGAAGTACCCAGTCCTGCTTTGGAAAATAATTGGCAATGAGTTCCTGATTAGTGACTCACCAAGCTGTAACTTAGGCAATGAGCATTTTATGGATAAAATTTGACATATCTTTAAAGCTGCTGAGGATGTCATAAGGTTGGGTACATCAGTATGTTGGGTACCATCAGCAGTTATATATTTTGTGCCAGATGGACCTTTCCAGATTGAAAAATGTCTAAATGATAATGAATTGCAGGCAGCAGATTTCATTCACTCCAGGAGACAAAAATATAGCTATTGGGATGGACAAGGATTATTTTAATGAAATAATTCTTTCTTGCCTTCTCTGCTAGAGAGAACTTGTCCGAAAGCTTGGGAAGCAGATTAAGTAAAAGTTAAAGGCTCTCCTCATTTTTGAATGTGTTTAATTATTGAGTGCCTTTTTTGTAGACTTTGGAACTCTGTTCAGACACACGGTTATCTGCTTACAATCCAGTAAAAAGTCACACTGCTGCAGTCTCAGAACTCAATTATTGTAATCATTTTATACTTGATTATTGGTGAGGCTGGTCCACTGAGATAGAGTTAGTTCCAGAGACAAGAATATGATTACATACTTTTGCATTATGTTGGTTAAATTCAGCCGGGTTCTTGTACTTCACATTTGGGACCTATTTAGTTTAAACTGCTGTTTTTCACTGTAAGAACTATGGAATGTTTTGGCTAGACCCTTTTTGTGTCTCCGCTTGATACTCCTGTATCAACAGCTGAACATCCATGATATAAAGTCCACGCTTGAAGAAGTCACTGTTTTGGAAATAGATCTCCCTTGAAATCCAGAAAATTTTATCTTTCCATACTCCTAAAGAATATCCAACATGATTTTTCCAACTTACCACCTCTTTCGTTTTATAGTCTGTGTTTTTTCCTTATTTCTTTACAATTTTAATGACTTTAGAGAGTGATAGTCAACAAATAATTTTGTGTTTGGCTTTTGTCATCCAGTATCTCAAATACAATTACACTATTAAGAGGAAGAAATATTAGTTCTGGTCTGTATATAGGTGTGGGTATTTTATGTTACTGTTCAGACCCTGAAGGTGAGACAACAACAAATTCTTTCAAAAGAAAAAATATCCTGTAATAGCAACAGTGCTTTCAAAGTGTAGCATATCTCTCTCCATTAAACCATGTCAAATCTTATCTCAAGTATATTTCTAACTTTGACACTTTCCATTCTTGTTCTAGTGTCACTGAATTAACCTTCTATACACAGTATGATCTCAAAATCAAACAGCTGTTAAGACCTTGAAGGTAAAACTCTAAAGATGGTGTATGTCTTCAGAGAATTACTTGTCCGAATGAAATTATCTTCCTTTTTTTCTTTTAAAGAAAGGGAAAAGTACATTGTAAAAATACCAAGCTTCAGAATAGCTGGGAACCCTATCATTGCTACATTGCAGAAAGCAAGTGGTCAAGAACTATGTAAAATAAGTTGTTCTTTCATTAGCGGAATTGTCATGTTTAGGATCAAGTTCATGTTCACCAATACTTCAAGTTATTTTAACAGCTATTAGTCTTGCTTTTACATCTTTGCCTTGTGACAAGGTATAAAAATGAAGAATTAGTCCCTGAAGTTCTGTTTGTGCCCTCCAGCATTCCTTCTGTAGCTACTAGCTACTACACCAGCTGACTTAAGAAATGACTATTTAAATTTTTTAATAATTTAAACCCAAGTATTCTATTTATGATAGAAATTCAAAATGTGTCCATTCCTACAGTATCTCTGAGGCTTTAATGCAGTCACCCTCATATCACTGGCGAATAGGGTACTGTTAGGAAGGCCTAACTTTATAAAGGGATAAGCAATGGTTGACCATCAGTCCTATACTGGATATTAATGAAAACGTTTCTTGCTAAAATTAGCTAAAAAACAAAAAGAAAAAGAGAAAAGAACTCCATCCCACAGAATAACTTAAGGGATATAAGGGGCTTAGTTCTCAAGACAGTTTGAGGAGACACAGATCAGTTACTTTTTTTAGTTTTTATTTCTATTTGAAGGTTGGATAGCCAGGAACTCTTTGCCAGAACTGACAGCTTTGGACTTGCATCAGTTTGATTTCTATCATTTTTTAATTCCTATTTCCATTCCCCCTGTAATAAGAACTTCGACACGAACTGTCATGGGGGAATATAGCATGGAATAACCATAAGAACAGAACCTCGTCACTCAGTGTCCCAAAATCTAAAATTAATCTTCTTAGAGGGATTGGAATAGCCTGTAGATAGCGATTTCTGCTCTCGGATTTCTATCTTCGGACACTCACGCATTTCACACTCATGCCTGCCAAGACCACAGATCCTGCTGTCGAGTTCAAAGGTCACCTTGGACCCAAGGGGACAAGTCACTCACTCTCACCACTTGACATGCCTGGGTCCTGGCTGGCGATCCAGGCTGTAGCGGTGCTACCTTGGGCTTTGACTTCAACACTGTGCTGGATCTGCCTGTACAGAGAGCCCCATGGGTGGCCTATTGCTTTCACAGTCTATTGCATTCTGAACTAGATTGTTAGCTAAGCCACCAATGGCCTTGTTAGCTACATAGTCCTGGCACAACCTCGTTGTTTTCCTCCTTATCTCAAAGCCAGATAGTGACCTGTCACTATTAAAAAACGAAGGTTTTGTGCGGAAAGAAAGAAGCCTGGAATAAAAAATTCAGGAGGACTTAGGGTAACATTAGCTAAGCTTTGTTAAACTGAAGCATTCTTCATAGCACTTGCCATGTATTCTGCCATCATAGTATGCTGTAAACACAGAAGTTGCTGCATATGATGACGTAATTTTTCAGTAACATGGCATATGCTATTAATCTTGTGCTAGCAATGCTGTTAATGGTGTTAATCTTAACGTCGTGTGCAATAGTGTAGTGTCATGATGCACATTCACATGGAATCAAGAGGCTATTTCACCATACAATTATGTGTACCAGTACGTGAAACTTTCGCATTATGTTAGTATTTGGGAGCACTAACTAGCCTATGAACAGGTGATATTGCTGACATGCCTCTCTGAGATCAGTCCACGTTGGTTTAGCAGTGCATTGGTAGTCCTTCCATCCTTTGCTCCTTCATGGATTTTTATTTCTTAGACAGAAGTAAGGGATTACATGATTTAATCTGTCAGCACATTTTCTAGTGTCACCTGTGTTAGCAAAGGCATGAACAATGCCTTGAATTTTGCATACCGTTTGTTCTTCCTGAGTACAGGTATCATGTTTTATGTGTCTTGAATCTAATTTCAAAGCCGTGCCCTGAAAAATGTCTGCAGTTGCCCAAAATGGTGGATAACTTTTTCATGAGGTTATATAGTTCAGGACTGAAATAATAATTGTCTGGGAAAGAGAAAATGAGCAAATTCTAAGCATATTTCACCCTGGCATTTCCAGCTAAATGTGACTGTCATTTTGGGTCATGAAATCCAGAAATGGGCTGAACAAAATGTTATTCTAAAGCTGTATTATTAGTCTATTTTAAATACAGGGCTATAGTTATCATATGCCTACTTAGAGGAGAGGAAAAACAGGACGGGAACGCTGACAGGAGAGACAAGATTCACAGCAGTAACCATGTGTAGGGTAATAATTTTAAAATTCTGCCATTTCTTTTAATATTTGCTTCATAGCTTTTTCTGAAACATCATAGATTTTGAAAGTTTATGCACAGCCAGTGAAATGAAGAAAAAATCAATACATCTGTAAAAATTGCCAGCTAAAAAGAATTTCTGCCTACATAAAAAGGGGACATGAAATTAATGACTTAAGTACCATCACTCACGGCAGGCATACTCAAGGGTAGTGAAGACACACGTTTAGAATAAGCTGTCTTTAAGAGGGCATTTCCATGCACAAGTCTGCTGCTGATGCTACACTACGATTTAATACTAACACAGTATTAAAGACTATAAAAAGGTCTCGGAAGTGCTTCCATGTCTCCTAGTGCATACACGTCTTTCAGTTTTGGACCTCTTTCAAATAGATGTGTAGCAAACTGATCACAATATTGACTGCTACGGCAAAGGCAAATGTTTGTAATACTTTGAAATGGAAAGGAACTATTATGGGTTTGCATGTCCTGTGATACGCACAGAGGATGACACACACAGCAACAACAGCCTTTTTTCCCCCCGCATTTTGTCATCCTTGAATTTCTACAGTGAGTCATCAGCACTTGTCGTATCTTTTTCTTGACCTGGGTACCTCCATTCCAGTATTTGATTCGTCTCCAAAAACACACAACTCACCTCAAAGCTGAAAGTTACTTCTGTAAAAAAATCAATTTATATATTGTGATCTTGAGTCCATGGTAAAGGCTGGTCACTAGCAAAGGAAGAATCCAATTTTAATACCCAAGTTGGCTGAAGTATGATCCACATTCCTGAGAAATTATATCATTGAGCATTGCCTTGCAGTCCAAAGAAAAATCTATAACACTGTAGTAGGAAAAGGTCTGTACTTACCCTTGTGCGTACCACAGAAATATGGCATGAGAGCCCAAGCTGCAGCTCACCCTGAGGTGTGGGTTTGGAGCGGGGTCAGACCACAGTGTCTTCCTTTTTCAGTACCCCCAGCCCCAAGGGCTGCAGTCAAACGAGGGGCTGCAAGCAGTGGCTTCTTGCCAGGTCATGCTGTCTAAGGAAACAATTTTTGCAGTTGACTTTCTTCTGCTTCCAGCTGAAATGGTGTAAGGAAGAAGTTGATCCTAGACATTCTGCTTTATTTTAATATTATAGTTCATTGAGAGAGGCAGAAAATTTCAGTTCAGTCTAACCCTCCCTACCACTCATTTCTGTCAACACACACACACATACACACAAACATCAAAACCCAACATGTTTTTCCATTATTTTCAAGTGTGATGGAATGCACATTGTAATTATCAATTTATTTGTTACAGAGTTGATCTGTTTGAGTTGAAAAACTGTTTTCACTTACATAGACAGAAGCAGTACTAGCCTGTAATGTTTACAGAACAATCTGGTGTATAGAAATGTTACCCCATAAACATTTTGCTACAAGAAACACACAAATCAGAACTGTGGGCTTCCAAAAGATAAGAAAGGCCCTTAACTGTTTCAGGGTAGTTGTTGCAGATCTGTGTGGTCATTTTTTGATATAAGACTAAAAACCTCATTGAAATGAAATATGGTAATGAAACATTAGTTTCTTAGAATCAAAAATTAAAAGCATATTTTTACTGTGGCCATAAAATATTTCTTCTCTCCTGCACAATGCAGCATTACTGAGTATGCACTTTCAGAATCTGAATGTCATGAATCCAGACTGAGCTTTTGACAGGATAAAAGTGTTTCAGCCCATGTAAAATTGGTTAGTATATGTATATAAGTGCGGAGATACAAATCTGTAGTTTAGGATGCAAGCATTTCTCTAAAGCGAAATTTTCTGAAGTTCAAGGCTTGTCCAGCTGGCTCGTCCAAGAACAGCTTTCGGTTCCTCATCACTGTGTACCATGTTTTATTCAAGTCACACCTGCACAGAACTTTCACGGTATTCCCTTATTGTCTGAGATAATTTATTTTCAGCTTGATCTTGAATAACTGGCCAGAGCTGGTTTTGTTCATCTGTGAGACAGAAGGCATTATATCAGTGCTAAAAGTGCTTATGGAATGCAAACACTGTGGAAATACCATTCAAAAAGTATACATGCATGAGAGTATTAGTACTTTAATTTTAAGTTGCTGAAGAAACCCACGTGAGATTTTCAAGTTTTTTGAGCAAGGGTAAGTTCTGCTTACTCCCTAGAAAATTCCCATATGCATACAAATAAGATGGGACTAAATATATTGCAGGTTATATAATAATTCCCTATTTTACAGTGAAGGGGAAATTCAAATTGTAACCACTCAACAGCAGCAATTTGTGACAGAAGAATGATCTGGCATGGAGGCCAAGAAGGCTCAACTGCAGAAGGGGTTAAACTGTCTGGAAGTAAGAATTCCAGAGACTGAAGGACTCTCCGCAAGGGACTGAAGTTTCCTGTAGATGAGATAAGAACAGCCTCAGCACTGTCCTGTAGGCATCCTGCAAGGCTCAGGGGCCACCTTTGGGTGGCAGAGCTGGGTTGGGGATGGGCCCAAGGCTGGGCTGAGGCGCCCCATGCCACCACTCATGGGATGGGTGCTGGTGCCAGCATATATAAAGAATGGGCTAGTGACGCGTCTTTGCAGACTCCTTGTAGAACCCCTTGTGGCGGTAGGACTCTGCCTAATGTGTTGCTCTTTTTTTTTAATCTATATTTAAGCACAAACATTAGTTTAATTTACCCCAAGGGGTACCATTAAAATTCTTCAACAACAGCCATGTTAATTGAATGTGATAAGAGATGAGTGGAAAGCCAGGATTTTTATGGTGTCAAATTTCTGTTGTGCATTTTGCCTTTTTTGCCTCTACTAGTCTTGTTCATTTCTACTTCCACCACCTTCCTTCCTCACTGCCCACATGTAAACTTATTTTATTTCTCACTACAAAACCGTGCTACCTCCTTTTCTACAGCCCTGTTTTCTAATTTTCATCTGCTTTGGGGCTTTTCACCAGAGCTTTCATCTCCAATGACTCTTCATAGATTATAAATTTTTGGACTTTGTTTTTGCCCTAGTTTCTAGGAACAGAAAACTTGGGATTATATTAATGAAAATGTCCCTGGGGGGGCAGGGGAGAAGCTGATGGGGTTTCTGGTCTTAATTAGGAAAATAATTTGGAATCCCGGTTTTTTAAGACTGAGAGATATATGTTCTATGTAATCTTTGTTTGAAAAAGGGAAAATGAGTCTGCATTGATTTTGAAGAGTCAGCTCTAAACTGAAATTCAAAATGGAGAAAAAGACTGCCTGCAGGTGAAGCAAGGAGAGTTTCATATTTAAAACTTTCAGTGATGCAGTTTTAATTAAATTCTAGCATACTAATAAAACCCAAACCTATTTGTTTCCCCATAACTTCAGAATTCTGAACAAGATACCTCATTGCAAAAGTCTTGGAACAGGATTATTCATAAGCAATATTTCCTTCAACATGTTTAAATGGTCTTCAATTCTAAGAGATATAATTCCATTTAGCACTGTATATGTATTCATTTCCAGGAGTGCAAATACATGTGCATTCAAGCAAGCCATATATGACACTAATGTCGCATATTAGGAACAAGCTTTTCCCTGAGATCCCTTTTCAGAAAAGCAGATCTTCTCGTAAACGTTGTCCTGTCTCAAGGGCTGTAAAAGATGACAGCTTGGAAGTAAATTCAGAATCTTACAATAGCTGAATAGGTTTTGAGTGATAGAATGGTTGCTCTGAATTAGACATGCAAGATACACCCCACACGAGAGAACTTAAGAGCTATGGCAGTTTGCCATTGCGGGCTATATTGTTTTGGTATCCTATGGGAAGCTGTTGAAGGAGAGGGGGGGTACAAGGGATTAAGAGACATAACCCTGCAGTCAGGTTTCCAATTAATATTATTAAAATTTGTTTTGGAGCCAGTTGAGTTCCCTGTACTATCCTTGTTTAAGCATCAAAGGACAGTTTTAGTTCTGTTTTTACAGAACATCTAGCAGACTGGAGTTTTGTCCTACAAGTGAAGTTTGCAGGCATTGTTCCAATAACGGCAAGAATGAATTTAGTAGCACTATGGTAATAGCAAACCTTGATCTGTACATAAATAAGGGAACAGAAACCTTACCTTCATCCGTATCCATACTCTGTACTTTTGGGAAAATACTGCTCACAAGTTTGCAAGGAGAGAACCTGACTTTACCCCTCAGTCACTTTAGGGTTTTCTTTTAGTGGTTCAGGAAAAAAGCCCTTCCACCTTCGCACACTTGTATGTAAACCTCAGCCACAGTCTGGCCTTACCTAGTATAAGGTTGGGGATTTTTCATGGTTGGTTTCCTCTAAATCTGGAGGCCTTCCACGGAGTTCATCCCTACAGCTAAATTCCAGAAGATAGTGCACAAAGGAAACAGTCTCAACATCCATTCCAAATTATTTATAATATGTCTGAATCCAACATGTCTCCGATTCACATTGTACCTTATGCTTTGATGCAGATTTGTCTAGCCAGTGTGTGCAAGCAAATTCACACATGCACTGTAATAAGGCTTCCTACTCCTCCAGGAGCTCTGAAAAGATGTAGGTTACTTATCCCATTTTTATTCATTGATCCATCCATCCTTGAAGCAAAAGACATATTATATTTCATAGCTTCAGCCACAAGGACCTCCAGCCTCACTGAGGAATTTTCTGAACCACTGACTCTAATTTCCATATTCTGGGGAGAACGGTAGAACGCATTTAGATTAATATCTGAACTTAGTAAAGCATTTGATACCATAGCTCACAAGAATTATTCATGAAAATAATCTATCTTGGCTTGGCTATGACCCTTTGGAGGAATCTGTACTTAAAAATGCTTAAATGTAAATGTCTATGAGGATGTAGTTAATCTAGGGAGCAATCATGTCAACCCCAGACCTCAGAATGAAAATAAAATTAACGTCACTTATGTAGTCCCTTATCCTACTCAAGGGATGAAGCACATAAGTTCAGAGTCAGTATAGTGTTTGAAAAGTCCTTTGCTCGAAGTGACTAGGAAATTTTGGCTGCCATTCTGGTTTTTAGTGCTAACAGTTTTAGGCTTACTTGCGTATAAACACAAGCTTGCTTATTTTCCCTAGGAGGCCTCTGGGTGCATTTCATCAATTAAAAGACTATTTTATAAACCAATAACAATACTCTGCCAGCAATTGGCAACACTAACTCAATGCCAGAATAAAATTAAAGCTGCCACGGTGCCACTAGTGAAAAGCAAACGCCATCCACACCTTTTGGTAAGGCTTTGTTCCTTCATTGTCATTTCAGATAAAGACAGACCAGCAGGTACCATAGTGATGGGCATCAGCCAAGTGCTTGGGTGAAATACAAATGCCATGGAACTCTAAAAGGGAGGAGAAAATTTGTCATAACCGGTTCTGGGAAAGAAGCTTCTGTCATGTCCTGAGGTGATGTGGAAGAAGGGTGTCAGGTCATATGATTCAGGGAGGTCACCTGGGAAATATTATCGTATGTCGCACTGTAAGAGCACTCTTGGAGGATGCCGGACTGCTGACACGTGCTGTGGTATTTGGGTTATGGCTGGAAACCAGTAACTTTCAGAACCTGTCACTCACTGGTCAAGAGAATTGCTGCAAACCAGGAAATGGTGTCAGAAATTAAATAGTTCATTTTTGTCACTAGTGCTGAAAGAAACAAGAATAAACTTAGATACCAGGTTTGTCCCAGCTCTCAAGTGAAAAGGTGAAATGATGACCATTCAGAATGGTTGCGTTTACTTAATTTATAACTAGTTGCTTGCTTTAAATTTATATGCAACTATAGAGATGGGTAGAAAGGCATTCATACCCACCAGTTCGACCATTTTCATGAGTTTCTGATTTCCAAGGATTTCCTATGCCAGGAATCTCCTATTCCCCAAATCCCCTATAGCACATCTACTGCTAACATAAGCTGGGGAATTCTGAACTTGAAGCTTCTTAAAAAGAAGGCTGTGCATGAATTTGCCTTTTCTTGGGGCAGTCAAGTTTGATGTTTTCTAGCCCCTGTATGTGTTTTAGTGACTGAGATAAATTTTGTGTAGCCTATGCCTTGAAAATGATAGCAGCTATCAATTTAGCGAGAAGTTCAACTTGCTGTAGCTAAAGTGCTTTGCTCGTACTTTTTTCTGTACGCCATGATCAAGTACAGCATCAGGGTCACTAAACTATATCTTTGTACTTTAATTACATGTCCACATATGTGATTGACTAAAAAATTGATAATTCTGGCCTCATAGAAAACAAATAGCTTTAAAAAAATTATACATACCAGATTTTCTGTTAGTTGCCTATTCCCCCTGCAGCAAAACTGTGTGCAACCCTGACAGGGGAGATACAAGGTTAATGGAGGTGCTGACATTTAATGCTAGTAGTAAACATTTCAGGATACAGAAAGCTAATTATTTACAGCTTAAGCCGTGAGAAATTACAAAGCTTGTCTTTGTACCTTGTGGCTTCTTGGATGGTATTCGTATAGGTGATGTATACACAAAAGGATTTCTTTACTGCTGTATTTTCTTTACTGTGTTCTCTGTAGGTGTTATTGTGCTGAACTTTCTGAAGGCTAATATCTCACAGAACACAATAAAAAGTAGTTATTTAGAAACACTTCCACAGCTATAATACTTTTTTTTTTACCCTCCAATGCACCTTTTTAATAACTTTCAGCAGAAAATACTGCCCTTATTTCCTGATAGTTCCCCATGTTTACTAAATCACCTGTAGGTATTGTCCTTTTTACAAACCTCCCCACAAAACCAGCTTGTAAAGTCGTAAGTCAAAGATTATTATTTCAAGTAACAGTTCATGGGAACAGAGCAGTCCCTTGCACTTACCAGAAGGAGTGATGTAGTATAATGCAAGCTTCTTACTCTTTTAAATAGTAAGTCTTTTTAGAAGCTTCCGTGGGTTTTTTCTATGAGTGGTGTGTACTATAATAATATTTTGTAAGTCCTGCTGTGTTATCTCAGTTCACAGTTAGGAAATGACACATTTAGAAATTACATTGTGCTTAAGTAATACACTCTTTATAAAATTTGAATTTAAACAACTTTTTCTATACACAAATCAATTATTATTATGGATTGTTATTATTAATTGTGATTAATTGTTATTACGGATTATTATAGTCCATAATGTCATGATAAGTACCAAAGATGAGTAAAATAAGAATTTAGAATATTAAATGTGTTAGGTGTTTTCTTAGAAATTACGAGACACTGATCAGAGATTTCTAACGTTAAAATTTTGTTTTCCTTATCGCTAGAACTAAAGGAAACATGTAGTCTCCCACTGTGCTTCCATCTCTCAGGCCTATGTAATTGAGGTCATGAATTAGAAAAAAATATATTGTGTCTTTCTTTCGTGCCCCTTTGGCTTGACTTTGTGAGTCTTTTTCATCTTGCACTGCAGCTGGGAGCAGACAAATCCACAGGAATTTTTGCATTGCAATGAGTGCTGGAAGGAAAAAAAAAGAGGTTGAAAATAAAATGTTTGTCAAGTCAAAGATGAAAAAACCCCCACTTTTCCTATCTTAAAATTCATTCTCTGTTGCAGATTTTGGTAGGAAAAACATTACTTGTCATGTTAGTGCGAAACCCTTGCTTTGAAGCTGAGCTTTCTCCACTCTGTTGCACTGATGGCAACTGCCAACACTCAGAATTTTGTGAGCTTGGCTTTTTTTGTTTGGTTGTTTTTTCTTCTCGTCCATCTCTATAGCAATCTGTACAAGAAAAAGGACACAAAGGTGAAATGACAACAGAAAACTGGGTGAGCAAAGCAAGGATGCTGTGTGGTAACAATATCTGAGAACTAGGCAACTTGGCAAAGGTCACTGAAATACAATGGAAGAAAACATGAATTAGGAGGACTAAAAACCTCTTCTAGACAAGAAACAGGTGTATAAAAAAGCAGGAAGGATTAGGAAAGACAGAAAGTTTGTGGTGGTCTTAAACACTCAGTGTTAAACCCTCACTGTAAAATTTTAGGGTTTTTTTTATGTTGTGGTGGGTTGACCTTAGGCAGCTTCCAGCTCCCACCCAGCCGCTCTTGCACTCCCCTCCTCAACAGGGCACGGGGTCAGAATAAGATGAAAAAGCTCATGGGTTGAGGTAAAGACAGGGAGACCACTTACCAACTACCATCATGGGCAAAACAGGGAAAATTAATGTAATTTATTGCCAATTAAAATAGAGCAGGAAGTGAAAAACAACGACAAAAACTGGAACACCTTCCCCCTGGCCCCGCTTTTCCCAGACTCAACTTCGTTCCTTCACTCCCGACTCCTCGAATTCCCCCATACCCGAGCAGTGCAGCGATGATGAGGAGCGGGGGACTGTGGTCAGTCTATAACAGCTCCTCTCTGCTGCTCCTTCCCCCTCATATTTTCCTCCACTCCAGCATGGGTCCTTCCCATGGGCTGCAGCACGGATATCTGCTCTGGCTTGGTCTCCTCCACCGGCGTCAGGGAAATATCTGTTCCTCTGTGGTGTCTTCACAGGCTGCAGGGAAATCCCTGCTCTGGCAAGTGGAGCATCTCCTCCATTCCTCCTCACCTGACCTGGGTGTCTGCAGGGCTGTTTCTCACACTTTTTTCCTCACTCTGCTGTGCAATGTTTTGCCTTTTTTGAAACGTGGTTTCCCAGAAGAGCCACCAGTGTCACTGATGGCCTCAGCTATGGTTGTGGTCATGGAATGTATAGGGTATGTATGGAACCAGTGGGACCAGCTGGCCCAGCATAGGGCAGTTCTTGGTCTTCTCTCATAGAAGCCACTCCTGCAGCCCCTGCTGCTGCCAAAGCGTGTGTGAGTGTTTCTTGATCTCTTGAAGAAGGGTGGACAAAAGGTTTCTGAGACACAGGTATCTGAGAATACCTTATTTTTTTGTTTAAAAAATGATAATTCATCCTTATGTGTGGTCTGTTCCATTCCCTTCTTTTTTTTCCTCTCTCACTATCAAACACCTCCCCACCCCCAAAAAAACCCCAACAAACAGTCCCTTTCCTTCCAGTCCTTGAAAATACTTGAGCTGACAACAGTACAGGGGTGTAGCTGGCCTTTCCCTTTTGGGAAACAGGAATGGGACACAACAGATATCATTCTTCAGCTTCAGACAAGACAAATCTGGCAATCTAGAAGAAAACTGTACTGCCCTTGGTAGCTGTACTTGGATTCAGTCTTGGCTTCCCAACCGTAACTCCAGCCTTGAGTTAGCATTTTGGATGCACAAGACAGACAATTTCGATGAGGAGATAATATAAGACAAGACTGAGGCTTGAGCTCACATAAAGATGTTGTGAACAAATTTTTGTCCAGGTGCCTAGCTTGGTGATAATCTTGTAGCCTGCAATAGGTTCTCCTACACCTTAAAGAGTTATGTGGTTCCTCTTCCTATTTATTTGTATATGGAGTTATAAATTTCCAATCTTATTTCTTGCTTGTAGGATAAATTTTCTTCCTGTGCATTTTTATTCGTGCGGGCTCCCATTTGATCCTGCTATAAGATTCTCTCCTCCTTTTCATGTACTCAAAAATTGTTGCTAAAGCAATTTCCACAGGCGTGCAATTATGCAGCTGTTTAACGCTCCTGTCTTTCTTCCCGTGTTTATTCTCCTTAGTGCAGTCTCAGTGACAGGAGTTATGATACTGGAGTCTCTTAAATCATCAGCCTTAATGCAAACCACAATGGCTTCTTCCATCCTGAGGCCTTCAGCCACAGCTCACGCTACCTGCGGCCTGAGCAAAGCGCGCCTTCCCCCCGCCGCTCGCCAGCCCGCCTTCCCTGTGGGCTGCTCGCTGCGCCGCGTCTCTGTAGCTATGTATCTGATGGAAAGCAACCACGTTTTGTGCTGCATTTTGGGCATCTGTGTGACCGCAGGATTTTCAATTGCCACCTAAAAAAACACCTGACAAATTAAAAAAAATTTGCACTTGCCTTTGATGTGTGTCATATGCATCCCTGTAAAGTCACCTTAAAATGCACCCAGTATGGCCTACAGTATGACCTGATTGCTTCTAATTCTTGCTGTCATGGACACTTCATTCTGTTGGCCGAAAAAATGCAAATATGTTTGCAGATAAATAAAGATGCAATATCGCACTCCACCCCCTTCCTCTTCCCCTTGGGTTTTTTTTTCCTTTTGAGTAGAAGCTGATGTCTGATCTGTCAAGTTCACACACTGGAAAGTATGTAATGCAGGTTCTGGAAGTTGTCTAGCAGTCTGGAAACATTTATTTGTCTCACAAACAAATTGTTCATTTAGTCCTCAGACTGTTTAGATCTCTGGCTCCTGACATTTTCAAATGACAGTAGTAAAAATGAATGTAGTAAGTGAAGTAGAGTTCTGGCTGCTCTTTTACGTACTGCCTGAACAAAGAAGATAATGAATCCCTTTTCCATGGTATGAGGTTACAAAGTAAAGCACAGAAAAGGCTCATGGGGACAGAAAAACACTGAATAATGTAAAAATTATAAATCAGGTCCTGAAATACTATTAGTTGAAGTGTTTTAGGAAGAGGTCCTATCTTCTGAGCTAAATCTCATAGTAGAGTACATTTCCTCCAGTGTTAAGAGAAGGCTGAGGCACATCCAATAGGGACAAAATATTTTAAAGGACACAAAGAAAATGTGGATGTGCCATGACTTGAGGAGGACTGGCTTCAACTCTGCTGCAGAAAGTCTGAAAGAAAACCTTTGACAAAAATCCATGTCTGTTCCTCCACAAGAAGTACCAGCCTTGCATTAGGAAAAAAATATATCTACAGTCTTAGGAACTAAAAAATTACTTGGATGAGGAAAGGAAGAAAAGGTCATGAGAGAAAGTTTCTCCACTAGCTGTAATACTGATTTTTCTTCAACTAAATCTTTTATTATAAAAGATACCTGTCACACGTCCAGCTTTACCCTGTGCAACCCATGGGCTTCAGAGCACCTGCTTCTGCCCGCCAGTGGCAAAGGTACCTGTTGCAAAGAAAACATGGTTTCACGAGATTTAAATCAAATTGGAATTGAAACGTTTTATTGACGCTAAACAATTAACTGTCAGAATGCATTAAGGATCAATATTGGTAGTACAATGGAGAAACCACAGCGCTAGACACCTACAAGCAGTGAATACACACCCTTAATTTCCAGGTATACTTCTGCAACTGATTCCCAGAGCTCTGCTGGGACGTGAACAGATACAGACGTGCCCCTGTCCCCCAGGGTCCCCAGGGTTCCAGCTGCACACCCAACACCCCTGGGTGCTGTCCCTGTAGCGTCACCCCACAAGCTGGGTGCTGGCTGAGGGCCAGCCTACAGGGTGGCTACGGTGCTGGTGGGGCAACGTGGGGTTAACCCAGCCGACAGCTCTTCCTCTTGAACGTTGTCACTTTGGGGGCAGGTGTCCTCTCAGATGATCCATACACACTGCTTACACACATATTTTACCTGGAGCAGTTTTATCCTCAATTTGGGCATGGGAAATTCATGTCAGTGGAGGGGCAGACAGGAAGAAGAAAGGGAACGAAATGGGAAATAGCATACATAGGAAAGAATGGGTTCTTGGGAGGAAAGTGGACCCAAACTAATAAAGAGTAACATTGCAATTGCTGGATCTGGAGAATAAAAATAAGTCCGTGCAATAAAAAAAATGTAATCAAGAGAGCAAATCAGAAAACAGAGATATCTTAGTAGTTAATCCTTATTTTTTGTATAAAATAAGTAATCTTTATAATAGAATATATATAAAAAACTGGGAAAAACTGAGGAAATGAGGGGAGGAATCCTGTGTGATTATATGTATGAAGGGTCAGAGAAATAACATTATTTAAGTCATCATTTAATACCAGATTTAATCAGGTGGGAAGGTTTTTTTCTCTTTAAAAACAAATAAAATAATGCATTTGTAGTAAAATTTGGCATTGTAGCTAAAGTAAACACAGATTAACCAAAGCTTACATATTCTGTTCTTTTTACATATAGAAGAAAAAAATGCCCCTACTACTCAAACTGAAAAAAAACCCTAAAACAAAAAAATCTTTCTGCTTCTGTTTGATGCTTGCTTTTAATCTCCCTAGATATTTTTCAGTTTGCAAAACCTGTAGCACCCTTCACACAAGTGACTGAGTAATTATTGGTACAACTAAGCTCCTATAAATCAGAAGGACTGAGGAATAATTATTTATGTGCCTCGGAAAGAGAGTAGCAATCAGAGAAAAATTGACCTTATGTGCAATCTGCTCAGATTATAAAGGAAATTCACTGATTTATTTTAAAAAGCAGAAAGAGCTTAAATTATGACCTTTTCTAAATATGATAAAAAATGTTTTAAGTCTGGTTTCTTTATGAAAAATCACTAGAAAAATATCAGAAGGTACCATTTTCCCAACATTCTTAATAATATCGTAAAAGATGCAAGTGGTTTCTTAAGGAAAATGTCGAAACTTTTTAATGAAATCTCAGTCTATTGAAATTCTCTGGGAATTCTGGGTAGCCAGAACCAGTGGGTTTCAGGACACGGGGCAGTTCCCTTCCTCCCTGCTGGCCCACCAGCTGGCTGAGCACCTCTCCCGGGGTGCAGATGCACACACAAGCGCGCCCACGCAGCGTGGGCACAGCTGGTCACGCGCCTTCCACACAGGCTCCTTTTTTACCCCCTTCCCACCAGTTCCCTATGGTGGTTCTTCCCCCAACTACTATAATCTCTCCTTCTCTGCCCTGGGCTCCTCCTAAGTAAACGACTTGCCTCCAGTTACTTTTTCCCCGCAGAAGTTATTTTTTTTTCATCAGCATGCAAATTTGGTATTTCTGATAGAATTTTGTAGGCAATCTCGGTGTTACTGATACGGTTCCCTGCTGGCCTTTCAGACTGTCTTCCCAAAGGTCCCCAGTATTCCCCTCCAAATATTTGTAAAATGTGGCCTTCTTTCACATAAACCCCATTAACCATCTGTAAAATCTGGCCATTCCTCACAGTACTATCTGTAACTTTTGTCCTCCTCTCACTGTGTTATTTATTACATTCAGCAATTTCTTATGTCAAGCCTGGTAGTTTCCCAGGGTCTGTTCAGTTACCCAAATCTGAGGTCAGGGCTTAGTCGTCTGCCTGCGTACCTGAACACGACATGCCTAATTCTCTGGACATTTGAATATCTCATATTAAAACACCCATGAAATGAGAAGAAAAATGGAGAATTAAAATAATAATTAAATTTTAATATTGCATACTGCTACACTTATCAGAAAATATTTTGATTAGTCTAATTTTATTTTCATCTTTGTTACAGTATGTTTAAATCTTCCTGACTGCACACTAGAAATTTTAATGCCACTTTTTACCTATTAGCAAGAAGACATTTTGAGTGATTTCACAGGAACAATATACTGAAAGCAAAGGACGGCTTTTTATTCAGACTCTAAATGTAAATCTGTTTTTCTATTCAAAAATATTTCCACAGTCTCCCTGCTTTTACATGTTTGTCATGTTTTCACTGTAATCCACTGCTAAATTAACTTTTCATAGCTCTGACTGTGCATGACAACCCACGTGACTCATTACCCTTCACCCCATGCTCAGCCTTACACTATACCAAACCGCAGTACAGACTGCTGTCAGGAGGTGACAAAAATGTTTCTCCAAAGGATATAAACCAAAAGTTACTGTCTTTTGCTTAAGAAAAAGCCATGAAGCCAGTAAATAATGATCATATTATATCTAATTTCCATCAGTAGCCTATTATATCTAATTCCCATCAGTAGCCATATAAAATAAATATATGACAAATTGATTTAAAATTGGTAAAAAAAAACCCCACCTGTCCTATATATCCTGATTTACATAACAATGATACTGAAGCACATTGTTCGACCATGCAGCTAAATGTGATGTCCCAGTGATTCCACAAAAAATGCGTACTTTGGTAACAGCAGAAAAAGCTGAGTACGCTGGCTTCCTGAACCTTGTTCCGTCATATCAATGTTAAAGAATTGTGTGGTCACTAGACCTCAAAATGCCCAAACATCTGATCAGAAAGACTCAAAACAGTCTGAAAACCAGAAATCTAACATTCAAGGTCAGCCCGGAAAGGCAAAGGCTTTGAGTTTCTTGACACGGAATTCCCACAAGGACAGCCTTAAATCCAGCCTTGGATTGATGCGTTTACTTGGGCCTGCGGTTTGTTACCTTCCAGCTGCAGCTGTTGAGCCGTTAGCCTTCAGAAAGTTCCCCATCATCCCAGCAATCTATAGATATCATTCCTTTGACCTCGTAGGAACCTGTGTTTGCGTATCATCCAATCGAGTAGGGGTGCTGAGCCAGGAGTTTAACACAGTCCTGTGCTGTCACCTCAATCCAGCACGCAGAGAACCTGAGCTGGAGACATTCCAGAGACCTTCACCTTGACGTTGGTGCAGACTGTGAGGGATACACTTTAGTGTCCCTTGGTATTAAAATATACTTGACATGCCATAGATATCGATCGCAGGGGGTTTTGCGATAAGCTGGAGTTTGCAACCAGTAACTTCACAAATGCCTGGTACCGTCACATGCGAACATTAGAAATATTCAACTACCACAGCAGCTTTCGCCTTGAGTTTTGCCCAGCAAGCTATCGAAACTGGAATACTGGTCTCCTGGCAGCCTGTTTCCTTAGGCTGTCAGACCAACAAGCGTGAGCTCTCGAGTAGCTGAACTGACAAGACTTTAGCTTTAGCTAAAGCATTAGAGCAGTGCCGATCCCTGTGTGGAGTCCTGTACCTTGCTGCAGAAAGAGTCAGCCAAGCCTCACAAAGGCTGGTTTTGGCAATATTTCAGCAAGCAAAAGGTGTTGAACTGGAGGCCATATAAAAGAGGTCCGGACCTTTGAAAAACTCCAAATGTGAGTTCTGCTCCGGTGCCTTGTGCCTGGCTATAAACTCAGAAAAAATGAAATGCTAAATCCCTAACCGGAGGAACCTGTAGTTAACATGTCAAAGCTGTCCAGATGGTTACCATCTTCCTACCTGTGCTTAGGCCAAGTTATATCTTTGTATACAGCTTTGACAGCTATTAAATTCTCTTAGTTTTAACACTGGTTTTGGAATGCATTTAATTTCCATACTAAGAGATCCAAACTGCTGATGTGGGATGGAATCCAAAGCTCACTGAATCTCAGCAGAAAAAAAATCACAGCCTGACTATATCTTGGAACTAGTAATTAGTACCTGAAACTATCCTATAACTGACATCGTACTCTTTAATAAATGTGCTATAGTGCTGAAAGAAAAGATGTGCATAGAACTGCATTGCCACGTGCAAGATTTTTCCCCATTTGTTGTCTTGGCTTACTGCGAATAAACGTGCCTGGATGTGAGGTGGAAGGCGTTCTGGCAGGGTAGCCTGGTTTGGTCAGCTCATCATACCGTGCAGTCTGACATCAATATGCCACGTAAATAAGCACCTTTGTAAATGGAAGATAACCACATTTCTAGTCTTCTAGTACTCCAGAGCCTCAGCTGACATGCCGTCAGGCAGCACATTGGCTCCCTCAGTGTGGAGTAACTCGTGCCATGCTCATAACCAGCATGCTGCTCATAACTGCTGCTCATAACCAGCATAGTTTTTTTTTTAAAGTGCCCACTGTGGCAAAATCTTTGCTTTCACAGACACAAGAGCTGATAAAGGCTGCTGACAGTAATTTACAGCATTTTCTGTTATTATCATGTTGAAATCTATCAAAGTATTTTATTTTTAATGCTTGTGTACAGCATTTTCTTGTTCAGGGTATTTCACATCGTGTTGCAGGCCATCAGACAAAGCTCCCATACCTTCTTGGCCAAGTGGTGTAAATCAGTTCTCCAAGTCACTGTGTGAGGTGGAATTTGGAGGACTCTGGGTATCTCAGGCCAGGCCAAGCTTGGTTTAATTTTCTGCCTAAAATCCATTTCAATCAAAAGCCTTGCTGACAGTAGCACCGTTATTCAAGCTAGGAAGAGTCATTCCGTGATGATAAAACTTGATTTCTTTGTCACAGTCTTTCAGGCTGTATCCCCACAATGCGTTGCAATTTTGTACAAAAGAAAAGGGTGATTTAATCCACTGTGGTTATTGCAATTACAAATAGTGTTCACAAAACTGAACAGAATTCATAATGGGGCAGACACACTCTCCAAAGTGCACACTGTCATTCAGCCACAGCACAGCTGGGAACAAGAAAGCTGAAGCAGCTAAGCAAAATAACTGATTGGAGTGATTACGATGACTGTGGTTTATTATTGCCACACAGGAGAAATTGCCCACTTCTTCCCCCTTGGTTGTTGCTGTGAAGTCACAACACAAAACATTTAATTCTTACGAAAGAGGCATACCGGTTTGAAGTTGAGACACTCTGTAAGGGGATATCTCTGCCGGTGTGCTCTCTGTGGCGTGGAAGTCTAAAAATGACAGCAAAGCCTGTGCTGGAGCTTAAAGGAATAGAAATGGAAGACTGATGGATTTAGGCCTTTGACTAAATCTTGTAGGTATTTACGACCATTCCTGGAGTATTAATCTCATTACTTGTAACTAAATGTTTTGGAAGAGCATTTCACAATCATTGATGCCCTTGCTAGTCAGGTTGTTTTTACACATTTACATGGAGAATCCTCCTTTCCTTCAGGGAAATCACAATCAAAATATGCTTGGAAGTACAAAGTGAGTGCTCATTTTGATTTCTCCTACTAATTGGTGCTTAGGACAGCAAAGTGGGACTAAACAGGCTCTACTGCTGCTTCACCCAGCAAAAGGACCCTACCACTCCAGCTGGTTGAGGTTACATGAGGCCCCTGCCGTAGTCTTCAGAGTGCTGTGGGATGAGTTACCTTGGAAATTAACTCTACTTTAGGCAAACCTTTCACTTCTTCAGTCCATGAAGCAGTAAACAGGGGCAGTGAGGAAATGTGTATAACATTTGAGAAGTACCAATTATATTCTGATTTCTAGAGCAAGTCATTGAAACATCATGAGGATCAGTATGCAACTTTCAGAAGATTTTGGAGAGGAAAATATCTGTTTAGTTATCGTTTAATAATAAATTATTATATTAT
>NW_010555626.1:0-207 GCF_000687285.1 Phaethon lepturus
CCGCAGCCTTCTCCTCATCTATTACCAGTCTGCCAGTCTTGCTCATCAGTACAATTTAGGGAAATTTGCCTAAATACCAAGTCTTCTGTCACTGTTGATTGTGTTTAACAAAAGCAAGTATGCTTTTTTGACCTTCCCTTTCTGGCGGACATACCTGTAGACAAAGCCCTTATTACTCTTTGCGTCCCTTGCCAAGTTCAGCTCCAG
>NW_010555627.1:0-4306 GCF_000687285.1 Phaethon lepturus
CTTACCTGCACACCTGGGAGAGGAGCCTCCCTCTGCCCTTGCCCCGTCCTCCCCCCCGCCTGCCGCGGGGATCCCTCGGCCCCCGCTGCGTGCTGGGCCGGAGATTGCTGCTCACTTGTTGCCTGGCACTACCCCTCTGATGGAGTCTGAGCTGCTGCAGTCGCCTCTTCTGGGGCTTGGGGAGGAGGATGAGTCTGACCTGACTGACTGGAACTTGCCTCTGGCCTTCATGAAGAAAAGGCATTGCGAGAAGATCGAAGGCTCCAAGTCTTTGGCTCAGAGTTGGAGAATGAAGGACCGGGTAATGCTCAAGGGCAGGATGGGTTTTGGAGGAGGAGTGGGGGGGAGACAGGTGGTGAAAAGGGAGGAGTAAGTGCTCAGAGGGCTGCTGTACTTCATGCCGGGTGTTTGTTCTGATGGTTTGTGTGCCTGGTTGTATGTTGTTAGGGGAAGCAAACATGCAGATGGATCACGAGTAGTAATTCCAAGCTCATGCTAATATGCTTTTTCAGTAGCGCCCTCATTTAAGATCTTTAAATGAAATTTGTGTACTTGGTGTTTTTCAGGAAAGACAATAAAATTAATGAGGCCATAAAGAGCTCTCTGGATCACCAGGTTAATGATGCAAGCACAAGGTGCAATAAATGTAGTCATTACAGTTGTCTGGTGGTGAAGATGTACGGAAGCATTGTGGTTTTGAAGCTTGCCACCAGCATGTTATGTGGAATATAAAATTAAGGCATTCTTTGTGTGTGGGGAAACTGAGATTATGTTATTTTGGAGGCAGGAAATAGTTATTAGATGAAGCACTTACTGTATTAAAGCAAGGTGCTTTTCTTGTGTTTGAATATATGTTGCATGTTAAACTGATAAAGTTTCGAAGTAAGATGCCTGTTGGGGGTCTTGAATCCTGTGTGGTGTCTATGTCCCAGCTTAAATATTTTAAGTTAAAAGTGAACAAACATGAATAATTGGCTGCGCTTGTTCTGTTCTTGGAATCTGCTTTGGATAACAGGATTCCTTAGGTCTCAGAGTTGTTTTGCCCATAACTTTGTGTTTATGAATATGTATGAGGGGTTTTTTGTGACTAAATTTCTGTTATGTTTATGGTCACTCTTGCCATACTGTGGAATAACTTGGGAACTGCTGTTGAAACACCATCCTGTAGTTTCTTTCCAGAGGCATCATGACCAGGCATAAGGGTGCTATATGTGTGTCTAAATGTTCCTAGAAGGGCATTCGCCTAAACGGTTATAGTGCTCAGGAGGTCTGGGGAAGGCTTTGGCTGAATCAGAATCATTTGACTGAGAAGAATCATGTACTGAAAATTAGACTTGGCAGATCACTAATGGATTGAATTGAGATTTTTTTTTAATGTAATTTAAATAAGCCACAGAACACAAAGTTTTGTGGTATGCCTGATTTAATGGGTTTTGGCAAAGAAGAGATTTTTTTCTAGTAGACTGTGGAGGTGTGATGAGCTTGCTTGTCTATTTTAGTGAAGCTTCCTGTTCGCTTATTTCCTGATCTGCAAAGTTGTCTTTTTCTAAATTGGGAATGACATTGACTTGATCAAGTTAATCAATAGGTTGTACAGCATAAGCGTGAGTAAAGTGGTAGTAATCAGCTGTCTTCTCTGTATTTGTTGTTAAACGTTTCATATACATGTTACAGCCAAAGAGAATAATTTAAATGAAGAACAGAGCTGTGGTTACAGTGATTATCACAGCCCAGCTCCTACTGTCCTTACTCCTATGGAGTTGCAGTTTCTTCTTCTAAGAGCCCTCTCTGCTGTGAATGGCATGCCTTTCACAAAATATTGTGTTACTTGCTGTGAATGACCTTAGCAAAATCAGGCCCTGAATCATTCTCCAAGATACTGTCTTGTTTTTGCAAATGAAGAAAATAAGAGCAAATTTGAAATTTTCTGTTTAGTCCTTTTGTTTTTACTGTCAGCTTGAATCAGATAACTTTTCTTTATATCAGGATCAGTGGTGCTGCTCATGTCATTTGTATCCGGACAGCTTTATCCGGTATTGTTTGGACCAACTTGCTGATGTATATAATTACTTTTTGCTGAAGAACAGGGTCATAAGAATATATAGAAAGCACATAAAGACATCTGAGGGAGGAAGAGAAGCTGATTTGAGAATGCTCAATCTAATTACTTTTAAATCTTAACAGTTACTTTTAATGTCTTGTATTTATTCGACTTTTGAGCTATTGTTGGATGTCTCCTTAGCATTTGATGTGGTATTACAAACTTATCAGAACTTCAGAGGTTGAAGGAAGGGGTCTGAAGATGGGGTGTTTAGAACTCTGTATGGAAAATGGCATTCATTAAATATTTTCCCCCAGCTAACTCAAGTTAGGTTAATCCTGCAAAATAGTTCATAAAATCTGGTTTGACCCTGTGTTACATGAAGTAGCTTGCTAGTTCATGCTGCTGTTGTTTTCATGTAGACCAACTGAAAATGGGAGTTTGAGTGTAAAGGGTTTGTCAAGAAATCTAGTCACCTTAATAAACATGCAGGAACTTGAGATTTGTGGGGGTTTTATTATGAAACATTTTGGAATAATAGTGTGAGGGAAGTTATGCAGTAATGTCAGCCTTTACTGTCAGGAAGTATACTGACCTTTGATTTTTTTCTTTTTCTTTTTTTTCCCTTTTCTGATTTCACTTTACATTTTTGTTATATGCTCTCTGGCATTATAAATTCATTATTCCTCTCATTTTGTTGTTTTAGCTGTCTTCAAAAAGTTTGTTCTCTTTCTTTTTTCTTGCTTTGGAGGATTATTTCCCAGTGATCAGAATTTTGTGTTGCAGCCGTGCTTGTTTTGGTCAGCATTTAAGGTCTCTGATGCCTGTCTATAGCTGCTAATCAAACTAAAAGCAACACATAGTCACTTCCCTGCAGTCTCAGTCTGACTGCGGGTCTGTTGCATTCCCCAATTTACTTTACTTTCCTTTTCTTGTGTCTTGCCTCCTTTTTCCAAAAGCCACGTCTGATTGATTTCGAATGTGCTCTTATCTTCTAGAGGCTATTGAAGGAGATATTCCTGAGGGCTGGAGGAGATATACCTCTTGGTGTGAGTTGAGAGTGTGGAATGCATTCCATTATTTTTAAATTGATAAATTAAGTTGTCAAAGCTTAGGATGGGAGGCATTATCTGTATTTAAACATACTAGCCTATCTCTAAATCAAGAAATTCTCAAAGGTTAGCCAAAACAAGTCTCTATCTGCCTGAGTTGCAGTAAATCGGTGGCATTTTTTCCCTGTGAATCATGAAAAACACAAGCAGTGGCAAGATTTTGCCCTTATTCATCATCCTGAGTTGTCCTGGGGAGTGATCCTAGCTTTACTATGGTTGTAGGAAATGATTCACTATTTGGGAATAATGGAATGACTCTCTTTTTTTAATCTTGCTTCATTTCTGTAAAAAACCCAGGGTTTATACAAACTTGAAGGTTCTTTAGAAGGCAGAACTCTAATAAGAAGGAAGAATCAAATAAGAAAAGTAATGAGTGGTAAATCTAGATAAAATAACTGAACATTTACTTGCCCCCCCTTTCATCCAGAAGGACTGCTCTGAAGACATTTAATCCTTCATCTCCTGCTTCTGTGGACTACATACGCCATCAAAGTGACACTGCTTTGATCTATTATTTATTTAAAGAATATTTTTAACACAAGAGGGTTGGAATTATGCTTTGTGTATTGAATTAAAGCTCACAGCTGCAGTTGCAACCAAATCATGAAACTTGATTTAAATAAAAAGATTTCAAATACACCAGGTTTTAGTGACTAGTTGCTACTAAATTCAGAATGTTTAAAGTAAGATGTGTGGTACTTATATTGATTTCTAAAATAAGCGGAGAGCAACAAGCTGGTTGTAATAGTTTCATTTTAACATTTTTTTCCTGCTGCCTCATAACATGCTGAGTGAGAATTAAATTCTCTTTTTATGAGAAGAGGAATAGACAATTAGGTTTCTATGGAAATGTAGATTAAAGCAGGACCGCATACAAATGCGCTTAATTCAGACAAGCAGAGTTTACCTGCCTGCATGGTAAACGTTTCATGTGTCAGAGGACATCAGTGAAGGATAGTAGCTTTGGGAGTGTGTGCACATCGTTCCAGCTTGAAATAGTCGTTCCAATCTAAGGAAGCTTTCCAGGCACTCTTGTAACGGACATAGCTTGCTTACTGCTTGCTCTTAGAGCGCTGAAGGCGAATCTCCCCCTCTCTTCCTCTTCTAAGTCTTGTTTAGTGTGGTTCTTGTGAGCTGAAACGAGGCAGCAGGA
>NW_010555627.1:4343-34532 GCF_000687285.1 Phaethon lepturus
AGGAATCTTGTGGGGGGAGAGGGTGGGAGTTTGTCTTTTGGCAGCAGCCGTCACTATAGTTTGACTTACTCCATCTTATAAGCAAACAGAAAAGAAGCATTTGTGTGATCACAGATGATCAGCTGTGTTCGTGTTTAGGAAACTCGTAACCCAGTAAGTAGTCTGGGATCTAACCCAAATGATGTGTAGTTTCTGCCCTTCCCCTGGTATGAAGATAAACTCTTCGGAAGACTAGCTTGGAGAACTTTGATGCTGTAGCATGGCCCTGGGAACTGGTAATGGCGTCAATCTGTCTCCCTTCTAGGTCAGTGGTTGAAATCCATTTTCGTTCAATAGTTACTAAAAGTGGCAATTGCTGTCCAGCGAGATGTGTGAATTGAGTGGTAGCACAGGGCACCTGCTAGTTTACAAATGTCTTTAAAAACAAAACAAAAAACCCCAGCTTCTCCCTGAACTGAACTCCCTGTTGTAAGTAATGAGCGCTGTCATCGAAGTTATAGATTTATCTCTTCTCTTATCTAGAACAAAGATAATTTTGAATTAAGATGTCTGTGTATTGATTGGGTAGAATTGGGAAGCCTGCGCTGTATCTACCTCTATCTACATGTGTTTTTGCGTCTAAGTGGAGAGGGGACTTTGATTAACAGCTCTGAAGAGTACACCTAGTCACAGTTTGAAAGAAAAAGATCTTACTTTTACACACCAGTAGGAAACACTGAAATCTTCAACTTGGTCAATCTCTTTCTCATCCTATGAATTTTCTCACTTCAGCTGAGAGCTGTAAAATGAATATTACTTGGTAGTTACCTGCAGTGCAATCCGTACTTCCTGTGAACACTCTACTTAATCTCTTCCAGTGCCACAGCTATTGTGTCAACTTTAATCAGAGCACGCTAATGGTACGACGATGATGTGGTAGTTTACTATTTTGCTATGGAGGGCATTAGGCTTTAGCTTTTGTTGTATACTTAATTTAGGTGGAGCATTAGGATAACTCCATTAGTTTATGTAATTTCTTATACTGAGCATATCCAGGATTTGATTTTTTTCATAGCATTGTTGTGAGGACCTTTTGCAACATAATAAGTAATTTTCTTGTGATGATTGAACTTAGAGAGTAAATGCATAATTGCACATTTGTGAATTTATGAATTTCTACTTCTACCAGTTAGGTGTGGAAGAAAATAGTTCTTGTAAATCTAAAATGTTAGTGGCTTAATATCCAGAAATGTCCAGGAATCTTATTCCCTTCAATAGCTCCCTGAGAGTGCTTAATTGTAATTATGTTTTTAATATGAGTAATAAGTGATAGAAGTGCAGTGTGATGTGTGGGACAGGAGCTGACAACATTATCACATGCAAAGATAATTTTAGAGCGGGGAGAGACTTCACCATTAGCAAATGGAATGACAGAAAGTAACTATGTCTGTGTTTCTTCATTCAAAAAAATACAATGAGAGAATACGTATTTATATGTAACGTGGTTCATTTTTTGCCTTGGAGACTAGGGCAATCTTGGAGACTGGTGCTGCTGCGCTACAGAGCGTATGGTATTTGGAGAGGAGTTAGGCAATTGTTGCTACTTGAACTCAACATACATGTTGTAGTGGCTAATTACGCTCATGCCCCCACCAGTGTGTTTGCAGAAATTTGGAAGGCCTGTGAATAGTAGACAATGAAAAAAATATACACCCTGAAAGATATACAAGTGCTGGACTGTTATTGCAAATTGCATACTTTAATTAAAAATATGTATCACTATATGAGGCTTTTCCTCTAATTTCTCAAGTGTGGCAAATGTTAATAAACATTGGTAGGACCCTGGTGCAGTGGTAAATCGCCAGATGGTAGCGGGCTGCTTCGCACGAAACTCTCGTGGAGAAATCTGTTCTGCTGACAACTACCACTTCTTTATTTTGGCATTGTGTACGTCTCGATAGTTGAGAAACTGAAGGTTATGTGAATGTTTTAGAAATGCTTTTTTAATGCTTCTCTGGTTCTTATATTTCTTCTCTCTGCCTTTGCGCAGACAGAGAAATGGAAGGGCAACAGGCTTCCTTGGAGTTTCATTTTTGTTTGCCTCCATGGGTTATGTAGGTTTTCTGGGGAGTTTTGGGGTTTTGACTGCGTTTTTATCTCTGATATGTTGTTTTAATTAGCTTGCTGCTGTGCTGATCTTCTACCCTTGAACGTTTCCAAAGCTGAGTGTTAGCAGAGTATGGCCATGGATAACTGAGACAGGTTATTGATTGTGCTGCGTGTCTCATAACCTTAACTGGCATTTCCAAGAAAATTTGATAAAACCAAGATGTTTGTCTTGCTATTCAATTCTTCTTTAAAGAATGAACTTCAGATGCATTATCTAATGAATTACTTAACAAAACCAGTTTCGTGTTAATGGCATTCTTTAATACAAAGCTGTGATGTGGGGTACAATAGGTAACAGATGGGCTCAGCACCCAGAGAGTTCCCTTTTATCTTTTTGTACCAGTGACACCCTCACCAGTATTTTTACTTCTGTATTTGTATTTATATTTATTTATTTATTCTTGCTGTGTTGTGGCAGGGTGATCTACAGCCGGAGTAGCTTCTGTTGGGTAGGGGATGAGAGCGGCAGCGTACAGAGAAAAGGAGCAGTGTCTCAGAGGTGTACAAAATAGTCTATGGTAAAAGTGATGATTTGGGTCATTCCATCCCTGTCTCTGCAGCCTGCTGGCCGGCTGGAGCTCTGCACTCATGGCCGTCCCTCTGCTTGGCTTCCCTGTAGTCTGACAAAGCCTGAAGAAGGCGCGCAGCCTACAGCATGGTTTGCTCCGAGAAGCCTGTTGTCTTCGCTCAGTGATTCTTCCTTTCTCTTTGTGCACATGAGCAGCAAGAAATTTGAAGCCCTTGAAGTAATCAGGTGGTTGAGCCTTATTAGGCAGGGGGACAGTGTTCTGTACTGTATGGCTCTCAAATACAACCAAACATCTTCATCTTTATGTTCCTGACACTTCAGCTGAAATTATGGACTTAATTCCTTATAATTTTCCCCTGTTGCTCATGTAAGCTCAGGAAACTTTTTTTTTTTAAAAAGGTTGTTTTACTTTAGTGAAGTTGCCTGTAGCTCAGAGACTCCACTTAAAGGGAACAGTCTGATTCCTGATCAAATGTACATTTTAACAAGTCAATACTACACTGCGTATAGATCTAAAAAAGTCTTCCAGGAATAATTTGAAATAATAGTTTGTAAGGAAGATCTGAAGATGAGTAAGTCAGTCAATGCACAGGAAGATGGACACCTTTTTAAAGATAGCGCTAGACAGGAGTAGGAAAGTGGTGGAATGATGAAAAGAAGCCTGTACAGAATGCAAAGCAGATAGAGTTGTGCTGAGGTGACAGGGAAAGCTGTTGCCACAGATGAAACGAGGAGTGACGTCTAGAAAATGTCTCTTGTTGATTCTTTTTGCATGTTGTATAAGGAAAGCAAAGATCATACAAGTAAAGTACTTGCTTCCTATTATTTTTCATTATTTTAAAGAAATGATTGGCAGAGACGAGAAAACACCGTTTTGGGTAAATGCCTCTAAGCAGTGGTGTAAAGGTAGTATTTTTATGCTTTGCTATGGCAGGGTGAAGCAGCCTACTTGACTCTGTAGTTTTTAATCTTAGGAGCAGTTCTGTCATGCACGATTACCTTTGATCTCCAAGGGCACCTTCAGAAGCTGAGGTTGCCGGGCCATAGCTTGACAATTGATATTATTCCCTGTCAGACAGAGATGATGCACACTGTTCTCACAGCAAGTAAATAGAAAGTGTATAGGTGTATCTTGAGTATTGATTGACAGTAGTAATTCATCTGCAAGTGTAGGCAGTACTTGTAAAGTAAATAGCGAAGCCAGCAGTTAAAAGTCTGTTTTATGAGGAGCTGTGTTAGCATTACTGCCTGCTCTTGAACTTTGTGTAGTAGCTGCATTCACTAGGTAAACGAACATGTTGGACATAATAAAGCTCCGAAGAAAATGCATAGTATTAGTGCAGAATATAGAGGTTAGAAAAGGAAAACAAACACTAAGGAGAGTTGATCTAGGAATCTAGCGTATGCTGTCACAGCAAGAACCGACCTTTTGGGCTACAGATGGCTGAAGACTACCTGCAGAGGTGCTGAATTGTTAATGTTAACCTGAAGTATTTCTTTGCATTCTACTATTTTTGTCGCTGTGGAGAAGCACACTGAGATTTTTTTTCCATAACAGTTTATTTCTCTCAAGCTTTATGTAAAAAACATTCCTTGAAACTGAAAGCTCTTCCTTTTTAGATGCTTTACCTTGCAAAGTGAGCTGAAGAGGACTGCCACATCTTCTTTTGGTATTTGGCCCTCTAAAGGGAAGATCCATTAAAAAAAAAAAAAAGATTAACACTTGTTTCTCAATTACCTCACACAGCATGGTGCAAAATGAGTGTAGAAGAGTACCAAATTAGAGCTTGATGGTGTAAGTGACTGCTTAAAGGGCAGTGCATCAGACTCCACTGCTGCAGCAAGGATCTATATTCCTTCTGCCTGTCTGCTGGGTACATGTGGGATAGTTCTGAGTCACTCCCTTAAGAAACCTTTCTTTGGTTTTGCGTGCAGCTGTGTGCAGTTTTTGTGTGTAGATCAAGTGGGCCAGGAAGGTCACGGTTTTGTCTGCCTGTTCAAAATTTTCAGCCTTTTTGCCAGCTGATTTGCAAACTGGCATTCCTCAGTGCTGTGTTTTGCCCCTAAGCCCTGGAAATGATGCCAGTGCCGTGTAGAGAGCACGTCGCCACGTGTCACCGCTTAGCTGGGGGCCTGAGATGGGAAGTGGCCAGGGAGTTGAGGGTGCCCACCTCCTCCCGTGGCCATCCGCCACCAATCCCGCCACCCCCGGCAGAACCCCGCTCCAGTTAAGCGTGCAGCTTGCTGCCAGAGCCCACCGTGTGAGAAAGCCTGCCGGGTGTTGGTGCGATGTATAAAACCTTCCGTGAGGCTTGGGAAGGAAAAAACATGATTTTTCTGGTGTTGCAGAATGATCTGTAACTGAAACTCCAAAGGGAGAACAATGTTTTGTGTTGCTAAATATTGCTGTTACTGCTCAGTGTTTCGAGAACTCCTTCCTGAAGTAGTTAATGGTATGTCTCCAAAACAGTTAACATTTTAGAGTCACCTGTGGAACACCTAGCTGGTTTGCTTTCTGGTCGAGAGGCTTGTATTAAATCTGCGTCAATGTATAGAAAGAAAAATGCTCCCCCCCCCCCCAGGCTTTTGGGAGGGAATGAATTTATTGAACAAGCAGGCAGAATTGAGCCTGCTGGCCAGTGAGGATTCCCAAATGAGATGGATATGAGGATTTCTCAGTCTGGAAACCTGTCCTAGTATTTGTATTTAATGCTGGTAAGTTGACCCTCAGCTCTATAAACTAATGTAGCAGCATATATTTTATGTTTAATGCTGACTTAATCTTGTGTTTGCATTAACTCACAGAAGCAATTTTAACTTATTGGTATAAAACCAGGCAGGTTTATAACAGTTGAGTGTTCATCTGTGTAATGTTTAAACAGAAATTTTTCAGCTTGAAAATTGCAGTGTAGAAATAAAATGTTTATAGGTTTTAAAATGTCCGTTCTGAAATGTTAGGTGAAGGCCTTACCATAAAATGCAAAACTTCTCATAAATTGATTGACTGGCTTGCTCTTGGTATTACTTGAACTAGAAGGTAAAACAGCTATATGACTCTTTTCTTCGTTGCTAACCCTGTTCTTATTTGGCCTACAACAAATCTTTAGCAACAGATGAAATGGGGTGTCTTGGTTTCAGTCTGGACTGGAAATACTTTCAGGTATGCTACAATAGGATCAGTTGGGCTCCCTGTGGTGATAAAATTTGAGGTTTTCAATCAAAACCATTCTTACGAAGATAATGTAATGCTTTCTTCTAGCTGAAAATAACTGCAGAAATTGTACGAATTTTGACTGAGATACCTATGGGTGATGTGACTTTCTCTCATTTGCAAATCTGTTTTGTCTTGAAATAAGAGGTGAATTCAAAATATTTTACAAGTTCTCTGATCTTTAATATAATATGTAAATTTTGATGTCAAATGCTTTAATAAGCATCTTTACTTCTGAATAGGCACAGAATTACCTCTGTTCACTTACTGTCATTTCTGATGGCTTTGGGGTTTGAATTCAATACCATTACTTCTCGGGAAGAGCTTTTTGACCCAGTGGATTTTTGCTATTTAAGTATCGCAGGTTCTGACCCAGAGTTATTGAATCATTTTAAATTGGAAGCAACACAAAGTTGTGAATGGTATCCAATTTTTCTTTTTTTAACGTACAAATTACACTATATAGAGAAGAGTCCACAGTAAGAGCTTCCATGGTTTTGATCTTGAGCCTTTGCTGAGAGAGCATTTGGGATATTGGTTTTCCTAGAAGCTTGCCAAATATTCTTATGTTTTGTTTTTTTAATTCTAACAAAAATCCATTGAAATGTATTCTGGTGGATATATTCTTGAAATGTAGAAGAGAAAATTTCCACTGTCTTAATGACAGATGAGAATGTCCTAGTACGTCTTGTACTAAGAATCTTTAAATATGCTATGAAGTTTCTGGTCGTATGTTCCAACACAGTTTAGAAACGTGAAAAGCATTATTCGTTTTTTTGGGCTCAGGTTTTCTTTTGATCTGAAATGATTCAACATCATAGATGGGTGTTGAGTAGGAGTCAGAGGGGAGTACAAGAGCTGTAATTCTTACTGAAGATGTGCTCTTTATTAGCAGAACAGATAGTTGTGAAGTATAATACTTTACATCCTTTGTGGGGAGGCAGGCAGAGGGGAAATAACCCCATTTGTCTTTGGGATCAGTTAGACTATTACTTTTCAGTACTGGTTTGCTGTCTCTTTTCAAGGAGAGATGCTTATTTAAAACATTGAACTTGGGAATAGAAAATAAGTATCAGCCTGTTCAGCATAAGTCAGAGATCAGATGTTACTAGTAAAATATTGAAAAATAAGATGGTATTAGACCACAAATGGGAAACAATAAATAAATGAGACAGAAAAGATCGTTTGGCAGGATATTTTCTCTTGAAAGAATGATTTGTGTGTTTTCAATTCTAATAAGTTATTTTGTCCCATAGTTTTCTTTGTTTCTTCCTGGGTTTTTAGTGCCTGTTTGCCATTGTGTGTTTACTTCTGGGATGTTTGTGCTCTTTAACACCCTGCAGCACCACATTCTTTCTGAACCTGTGCGAACTGGCAGTGAGTGTAGCATACTGAAAAGGTGTCCTTGTGTGCAGGTTAAAGCTCAGTCAGTGCAAGTCATTCTGTGAGGTGTTTGGGGGATTTTATTTTGGTTGTTTGGTGTGTTTTGTTTTTTTTTCCTTTCTCCGAGATCATACTGCTGAGCACCAATGTTCTCAACATATGTGCATAGTTGGTACATAACACTTTTATGCTGCTTGAAATAGTAAAGGGTTATCTAGTTAAGATCTTTTGTTAAATGTGATTAATTTCTTTGCCTAGTACACAGGTAGGTCAAGCCAAAAGTCTCAACAGGAACTGTGTGCCCCTTACTGTTTTAAACACATTCGATGGATTTTGGGAAAGGGAAGGCAGGAAATATGACACTAAATAATAATCTTGAGAAATGTTGCGTTCTAAATGAAGCTATTTCCTTATCTTTTGTTGTCTTCTCAAAAGGAATAGAAAGGTTTAAAATTGCATGTTGTAATAAGTATTTATTGCTATATCGAAGTACCATGATGTTTTTATTGGTGCAGTAGTTAATACTGTACATGAAATAGGTGAGCAGGAAGAAAGCCAGGTGGGCTTGCTAAGGAAAAATAAGGCACTGAAGTATCGGGTGCCAGACATCTGTTTTACTGGGTGGAAAGCATTTAAAAATCTCTCCCTTAGGTTTTAATACTAAAGGGAACTATTTCTACCCTTTGCTACTTATGTACAGCAGCCTGCATTATGTCGAGCTAATCTGTTCACAGAGCCCAGGAATGGATGTACTGGTAACTGAAGGTGCATGGAGCTTTCAGGTCATCTCTGATCACTTTTAAAAATCAGGCTGTTTTTATAACATACAAATCTTGTATTGGATAAACTGAAAAAATTTGGAACTATTCTTCCTCTTACTAGTGCTGGGTAATATTTTGTTACCTTGAAAATCACAGAATCATTTAGGTTGGAAGAGACCCTTAAGATAGAGTCCAACTGTAAACCTAACACTGCCAAGTCCACCACTAAACCACGTCCCTAAGTGCCACGTCTACACGTCTTTTGAATGCCTCCAGGGATGGTGACTCAACCGCTTCCCTGGGCAGCCTGTTCCAATGCTTGACAAGCCTTTCAGTGAAGAAATTTTCCCTCCTAATACCCCATCTAGACCTTCCCTGCAATTTGAGGCCATTTCCTCAACCTATCTTTTTCCTGAAAATACCTCCTAGTTTAGCAGTATGCAGTTCTCCAGCTGGGGAGGAAGTCTTGTGCCCTTTTGGGGGGGTCACGGATTCTCCATGTGTTGTTTGGATTGGGAGGTGAATAAGTCAATACTTGGATGTTGAAGTTACTTTTTTTTTAACTGGATGCACATCTTGTGAACAATGTCATGTGCCTCTTACGTTTGTAAATATATTGGTTTTTTGTTGGAGCTCTTGTAGGGTGTTTTTTGTCTGAGTCATTATTGTAGTGAACCACCTTTGTGCTGTGTTCTGAAAACCAGGGCAGCAGTTGCCATGTGTACCGATGAAATTATTTTCTAAACGAAGCAAAAAAAAAAAAAGAGAGGGAATGGTAAGATGCCTGTGAGCAACATGAAGTGGATCAGCACCGTGTTGGTGGCACAGTTTGTTTTTGAGGGTAGGAGTTTGGTGTTGATAAAATAAGTGAAGGAAAGTGAGGGGAAAAGAAATGAAAGCGAAAGGTAAGCAGATAGAGGGGGAGGCGGATGGAAAAGACTTCTGGGGGAGAGGAATGAATCAGGCTGGTTGTCAGCACAGATCTCTGCTCTCCATCGGGAGTCCCCAGGTTTGGTTGCAGGCAGTTGAGTTTTGGTGGTGTTGCCTCAGGGCAACCTGACTGCTCTCAGTGTTGGAGGACCAAGTGGCGTCTTGCAGCTGAGCCTCATTTTGCCAGTAACTATATTTTTACTATGTATTATTCTTAATTTTGATAAAGCAGTCTTAGTGCATGTGTACTGAGTGCTAAACTTCAGCTGTGGAGGTTTTCACCTGATCTGTGTGCACTCTTTGGGGAACCCTTGTGAAGTGCTAGTGAGGGAATCCCCATTCAGACTCTTGCTTTCATCTGTATTCTGGAAAGTGCTGCTCTCACCTTGTTAACTCATGGGGATGAGTAACCCCTACACAATTGCAGGGTTTTCTTAGCAAGAACATAGTTTGGGATGAAGCCATTAACCAGATTTCTTGCTAATTTTTTGCTCTGGGTTCCCCATCATAGACATGGCAGTGAGCAGATGCTGCAGAATTTGTGTCCTGAGAGCCTGTTCCCCCTTCTTGGTCTGTATAGTGTCTCTCTGCTCCAGGTTCTAGTTTCTTTATAAATTATACATTTGTGTGGCTCTAGCTTTTTCTGTAAGTATGGGGTTTGGATTTTTATTTGCTTTTTGCCTGCTGTTCTGAATTGTAATGAGCACCCTGGGGAAGTGGAGATGCGGGTGGCCTTGCTTCAGGCAAGCAAGGGACTGCTGAGCATGTGATGGAAGTACCATGAGCCACGTTACTTCCTTTGTTTTCCTTCTCTGGTTTAGGTATCGGGATGAGGGAGTTTAGAACAGCATAAAGATGTGAAATAATAATTTAAAGCAATATTTTAAACTGGCTATAGTGCTTAGTCATTGGTTTAATGCAGCTTTTCAGTCACAGGTAGGGTATCGATGGGTTTGGATTTTGCATGTTCGTGGTGCCCCTTGTGGCTACAGAAGCATGTCTACGGGAGCTGCCTGGTCACTTCTGCGGGGCTGATACTGGGGCAGCAGCTATAGGCAAGACCGGGAAGGGGAGCCAACTGATGGTTTCTCTTAAAGTAAGAATGTCTAGGGTACCTAACATGTAAAGAAAATAAAACAGAAAAATTGGACTAAACGTTTTGTTATGGTTTGGTTGGTCACTTGGGTGTGTTTTCCCTTGTAATGCTTTTAGTTTTAATATTAGAGAGGACATACTATATTCTAATATTGATCAGGGACCCTGAATAGCACATTGTCATGTTTTAATAATGTCCTTCAGTTGGACAATGACTAATTGCAGTAGCAGAAGTCCAGTGATGCCCGTTTCCATGCTCTGTAAAAGAAGAATGGGCTCAGGAAATAATAATAAAAATAGTAACATAAAACCTAAGTACTGTTCTATTTTAAAGAGGGAAAAAAAAGAAATTTAATCAGTTGTGCCTTGTTTAAAATAGTCCATGTTAAAGAGCAGATAACAAAGCTATGTTGAAACCCTTCAGAAGTTATAGTAGTAAAATTTCAACACAAGTGAACACTGATTTTGTTTCTGTACTAAATAAGCATTTTATTCTCTGTCTTTGCAGATGAAGACTGTTAGTGTTGCCTTAGTGTTGTGCCTAAATGTCGGTGTGGACCCTCCTGATGTGGTGAAAACAACTCCCTGTGCCCGTCTGGAGTGTTGGATAGGTAAGTCCTGAGAACTTCCAAGCTCCAGTGAACTGTATTAGTTTTATAAATATTCAGTTATAGCATATACAGTGGTCTCGGAGTTGTGTCTTTCCTGGACTTAAAACGAAGGTGATCAAAAGGAAATCTGTCAGCTGATTTCTCTCTGTCTATATGAGTTAATTAAGTGTCCAGCAGTAACTGCTGCCATAGGTAATCTCTCCTGCTTTACTCAAAAACAAGACAGCATGGAGGGAAAAAAAAAACCCCTGTTAATTAGCTATCTAGCTTTGTTTTAATTGTTGTAGATTTATAAATATCTAAGGAAATCCCTGAGCAGTAACATTTAGAGTACTGTGATCTGCAAAGGTTTGAAATTACCCTGTGTCATACAATAGCGAAGTAAGTTTGTGGAAAATGCATGGACTTTAGCCCCAGAGCAGTCATCTCAAGATGCATTAATCGGATCATGAATTGAGAAGACCTGGAATTATTCCCAAGGATGTCTTGCCAGCAGTTCCAACACATGAGCTTGCTACTTTGATGCAATGTTGGACTAAATTCAGTCTTTTGTTAAGAAATGAAAAGTTCCCTTGGTTTTGGAGATCAAGTCTGATTATCAAGATGAGACAAATCTGAAGTAACACTAGAAGGAAATACCTTGTGTAAGAAAGCTTTCTAAGTGAGATTTGGTTTTTATCTAGGAATTGAAAATGTTCAGTTGTCAGCAAGTAACATGTAAAGTACTGTATTCCTAAACTCGGGTTTATGATAGGCTACAGAAGCAAATTAATCATTGCGCAAACTGAATTTCTTTAAAAACTTTCAGAACGTCTCATTTCTAACCTTGCCTTATGTGCTTTATGAATCATAGCATCTTTTTTTTTTAGCCTAAAAATGCTGATAACTGTAAAGCACTTAAAAAGCCATGAGCATGCACTAACAAATACAACTATTAGGTGGAGAGAACAGCTCTCATTTCTCATAGATACACAAGTAGAGAGCAAGGAGCATTGCAGAGTCATTAAAATAAAGTTATTAGCAATTATCATCAACAAAGAGAATTCTGAATGCAGTTTTTTAATTAAATTTTTGGTGTGTATACATACACAAGTACTCATTTCTATCTGTAGCCAACTTTAACTTTCTGAAAAAGGTAATTGCAAAAGTACCCGCTGGTTTTTCTTCTGTACAACAGTCTCAAGAGAAGCTAATGTTTTGTATTGTGGAAACATAATGTCTTTGCCTGATGTGCAAGAAAGTGTGGAAATCATTTTGATGCAATTGCTGCCATTTCCAGCTGAGCTGAGGTCACCAGCTTGTGACCTCTGGTGACAACTGACCATGGCTGCCTCAGACAGAAGCCGGTGGCAGTTCTCACGGTACCTTCCAGATGCACCCGTAGAACATCTGAAGCGTTTTGGTTTTCTCCAGAATTAAGCCTTAGCTGAGACGTGCGCTGCAGTGTCGCCCTGGCACGGTGTAGGGCACAGGGAGCTTCGTGCTGTGGTTGTACTGACCATATCTCGGCCCGTGTAGCTTCGGGGTGTGCGGTCCGCTCTGGCGGGGCTTCTGGAACAACGGCTGCTGCGGAGCCCGGGAACGCGGGCAGGCTGCTCGAAGCCTGAGCAGACAGTTTGCTACTGCTCGTTTGTTTTGGAAAAACGTAAATGGTATACTTGCATTACCATAAACCCTTCTACAAAAGTACACTAACCTTAAACAAGATCCTAGCTTTTATTCATTTAAGAAAAATAACTCATAAAATTCTGCCTTCATCCTACTTTATTATATTCTGTATATTCTGCTATATTCTAGCAGTACAAGGTAGAATATTTGTAAAGATTTTTAAAAAATAACTTTATTGATGTGGTTAAATGCTTTTAAAATAATTTATATTAAATTGCAAAGTATTAGCTTCTAGTTTTTTTGAAACTTGTTAATAGTGTCAATTATATGGCCATGCTTTTTTTGAATAAAGCACGTAAGCCAAAATTGTATTGGTATGTATGAATGGTGGTAATTATCTAGTGATAAAATTAACTTCTTAAAAATTACAAATGGCATATAATCTCTGAAGCAGTAAGCAATGAAAGTAAATGAAGCAGGATTTTGCATTCATCAAGAAAAAAATGTTTATCATCAAATATTTAACCAATTTAAATTTTTGTCATTATTTACTATAGAAACCTTTTTTCCAATATTAAAAGAAACAAGTGTTATGCCTCTCCTGTCTTACAAAACAAAACTGTATTTTTTTCCTTAGTGAGAGAAATCTTCCAAATTTGGCAATCTTCAATGGTATTTAATTTGACTTGAATGAAGAATTTGGGGATAATTTTTGGGTATTGTACCCAAGTAAATTCCATCAAGAATGTAATGTTTATGAATTTGGAATTGAATGCACGGAAGGAACCTGCATTAAAATGCCATTAAATGATCTTTCTTGCAAGCAGAACACTGGGGAGGGAAAGTGGAAAGATTTTGGCTTCTTTCTTCTGCAAAGTGCGGTGGTGTTCATGCTGTGATGTAGACGTCGGTCTCCCAGGTTGCAGATCTGGATTTTACAAAAACATAATGTGGAGTAAAAAGGTTTAAATGCACATAGAATTGGAAATAATTTCTGCCTCTTGTCAAGCTGAGTGATTCAGTTGTGGTCAAAAATACTGATTTGTATTTTATTTCCTAGATCCTCTGTCAATGGGCCCTCAAAAAGCTCTGGAAACCATCGGTGCAAATTTACAGAAGCAGTATGAAAACTGGCAGCCAAGAGTAAGTATTCCTTGGGCTTCCCCTCTGCAGCTATAGATACGATACTCCTTCACGATAACATTCAATGTAGACGAAAAACTAAGATACGTGTCTGTTATGTGGCATGGTGGTCTTGCAGCATTTGTTGCTTCCTTCATCCATCAGTGTAAATAAATTCTTGCAAGCTGTCAAATTTGACAGCTTTCTAGCCGATGCCCCTCCTGGCTAGCACTTTCTTTGATCATATCTGGGGTGTTTGTTTAAAGTACTAAGTCCTACAGTGTTTTTTTTTTTTAATGTAGGTTCCCCTGATTTTATTGTATTTTCTTTTTTTTAACGTAGGTTCCTCTGATTTTATTGTATTATTGAGATGTTCTGAAGTTTTTCATTGTGAGTTTATAGTTTCTTCTGTTGTAAAAGTGTGTTTGGCTTCAGCTAGTTCAAAATGGTGTCCCAGCACTCATCAGTATTCTTTTTGTCCTTAGGAACAAATGAATGTTGTACACTTAGTAGCAGAGGAAGGCTTTTGGTTTTGTTGTAAAACATAATTTCAGAGCTTTGGTAACTACTAATTCTAGCTAAAGTATAATGTGTGTATATGTTCTTGAAAATGAATGTTTTGGCTAGCAGTAACACGGAGCAGGAGTTGAGCGTGCAAGCAACTGACTCTGTATTTCCTGTTTTGTAACATCTCACCCTTCCACACTGGGAAAGCATTTTCCTTCTGGGTATTTCAATGTCCATAGTTTCATGTGTCTCAGTACATAAATTACAGAAAGAAATTTGAAGTCTGCAGCATTTTCCAAATAGGTACAAACCCCAAACTGTAGAATCCTCTTCACTGGTAGTATTCCCCAGTATGTTCATGTTCTTATCTGCATGCTTTAGGGCAGTTTGGGTCAAAATACTCCTCTTCAAAGCACCTGGACTATTGATTACTAAATCATAAATTTGTCATTATAAGCATGTAATGTGTGACCCAAACAGAAAGAGTAACTTCACTGAATGAGCCTACCTGTAGATTTGCTTTAATTTTTTTTCCTTATGATGCGTGAATACTAGCCTAGTCTTCGTTTTTTAAGGAGACACTGTTTCTTCTCTTCCATTTAGACTGTCTTCAGTAATAATAATTATGTGCGTTTTTGTCAGTGCCAGGACTATATTTTCTGTGTCTACCGTTGCTCACTACCTTATTTAATGTATAAATAATCTGCCAAGTGTCTCTGTAATATCTGTTAGTATGTAATTTAGGAGCATGGTCTGCAATTAGAAAAGTTACTGGTATTTTCCTACCCTCTGCATAGGACGACTGGTTGAGAACGCCTTTGTGTTTGCAGTGCCCTTCGGTATTTTTAATCAGTCTTTCTGTTTAAACTGTGATGGGTTACATTAATTTAATTGTTTCTGTATAATTTATAAAAATCAGTAAAGATAGATCACCACAGCCAATGTTTTGTTCAGGGCTGGAAACTGGAAGCTTTGAACATCCCTGTTCCTACAGGGAGATAGAGAACTTGGGACTTTTGGGGTGTTGTTCCCCCAAATCTTCCATTCCTTCACGAAGCACTAACACCTTTAGAAAAAGGACAGGTGGCTTTGAGATTACCTTTGCAGTGGTAAATATAAGCTTTTCTTTTGCCAGACACTGCTGAGAATCTCTTTCACAGATAAAAGGGTTGGTGTGTGCTGTTAAAGGTGTTGGTGAAGTAGTTTGTTGTATGCATTCATAGTCCCTCCTCTTTCTAACTCAAACTTGATGGAAATAATAATATATCTAGAGCATTTTGAATGCAGATACTACTTGTACCCGTTCTTTACCGCTTGCCTTTGTTTGATACTTCCCTGCTCAGGAGCCCTACTTGTTCAGGCTTGACTGACTAGAACTGAGTTTATCATTCAGTAAAAGCTGAATGTGCTACCTGAAGGGGACTTGCTGTTTTCAGTGGCGAGATGTTTACATTACTAAATCTGTGGGTAATTTTCTGTGGGTATGCTTTTCTTTGAAGTGTTTTGTAAGTATGTTTATATGGAAGGACTTGTCTTGAAGCATGTTATGGTATGTATTTAAGACAAGAGAATTTACTTTTGCATTTTCCCTTCTGGTGCATTAAAAAAAGTTGTCACTCTCTAGCAGCCCAGGAGTTTGGCAGAAAATTCAAGTAGTATCTGAAAACAAATAAGAGAGTAAAATGTTTTGATGCAAAGGTGAAAACAACCCTTTTTCTCCACTCTTTAATAACAGAGTCCGTATTACTGAGGAATGAGGGACAGGCATCTAGAAGCAGCAGGTACCCTGTGTGGGCCGACCTCATGCCGCCTTGCAGAGCTTGCCCGTAACGTGAGGCAATTACTGAGCTCAGATGTTTGTGTGCAAGGTGCCTGGTTCTTGACAATAAATCACAGCCCTTTCAAACATTGCAAAGCTAAACACGTACCGTTTTATTGCACTCTACAGGGCTCTTGAGTTTTCTGCAGTAATAAAGAGAAGTTGATGTGCCATCTGCGATAAAACAATAGGAACATTATTGAATTTCCTATACCTTTCATATAAATACTAATACAGCTACTTTTGTCTATTTCTTGGTGTTTTGGAATTGTTGAAGAATTAATGGAAGGAAGACATTTCTGGGGAATCTAGGCAGTCTGAAAAAAAGGCCAAATCGTTACAATCTTCTGAACTAGCCAACATTACTGGGCTGTCAGGGTGGGCCCTTGCGCTAGGAAATGCCTGCGGTTGGTATCTTTTTGTGAATGCACAAATGGTGCTAACTACTGGTAAATGGATCACGTCAGTAATAAATGCTGTGGGAAAAGTCCTGTGACATCGCTGCCAGTGCAGTCCTTGTCTGCTTATAATCGTAGGGTGGTGTTCAAATTCTGTTTTTGTTAAATACAGCTAGCTTAGGTGAAAAGCCCTACAAGGGGTAAGCATGAAAAGTTTGCATTTCTGGAAGCTCTCAGGCTGCACAGCTGATGCTCATTTCCTTCCAGGTCTTATTGAGCCTCTTTCTAAATAATTTACCAGTGTGCCATTGCTTGAAGTATTTCTTCTGATTAAATTTAAGACTCTGCTTTATTGTTGTGTAGCTACATAAATTCGTGTGCTGTGGTAGTAAAAAAAAAAACTTCAGCCGTTGTTTCATCTGCAAAATCCTGCGGTTAAACAATATTCGGTCATTTAATTGCAATTCTCAAATGAAAATTATACTAGGGGAAGAGAGTGCAAGATGACAAAGCTGTAGGCTTCGTCTGTCTCTATACAGAATTGTCTGAACAAGTAAGAGTTCTTGCAGTTCAGTGCAAAGATAATTTAGGTGCTAGTGAGAAAGTGGAAAGAAAAAAAGACAGCTCTTTAATATTATCAAGGGGTTGAGTTTCACTGGGCGTGGATGGGGTTAAACCTGAGCGTAATCTGGAAAGCAGGCTCAATTAAGGTGGTAAAAAGGGGGTGGCTTAAGCAGCTGAGAATGAAAGGAGGAGGCAATGAAAGCTAAAAGCACAGGACCCTGTTATGTCCAGCCTCACTGCAGCGGAAAAAAACATCCCTGCGGCTGCTCTTCTGGCGTTTGGGGGATCTGCGGACTGACGGATTTGGGAACGGCTGGCGGAGCTGAGCAAAACTGGGGCTTGCCGGCTGCAGGGCCTGGAGCAAAGGGTTCGGCAGGCAGTGCCAGGAGAGCACCATGAAAAAGGAGAGCCTTTAGCTGAGACAGCACATTATATCACTTTAATTGCCCAGAATAAAATACTTCAGATTTCTACTGGAGATTCTTTGCATGCTCTGTATCTAAAATATTTAGATAAGAAATTGATCGCACTGAAATGGCATTTCTCTGCTTCTGATCTTCATTTGTTACCCTTTGCAGAATACTGCCTGTGCTAGGTGCACCGTAGTGACCAGTGAGAGCACTACTTTGCTCGTGCTGGCAGTAAGTAGCAAACATTTTCCCTGTTGACGGAATGCAAATTTAGTTTTCTTGGCAGCGTTGCATGTTATGCCATTCAAAAGGCAGGAACTTTCCTTAGTTTAAAAGTCAAGAGACTTTGTCTGAAAATAGGAATAATAGACTGCGAATTCAGAGTGCTGCTGCAGTGAGATGGTTTATGGAGATGCAGTAGCTAGTAGTGGGGCTTTTTATGAGCAGAAGTTACTGTTACTTAAGTCCCAGTTTACATCCATTCATCAGCAGAGCCTAGGACTTGGGTTCTTTGCGGTAACGTTCTGCAGAGCTGCAGCAGAGGAGTTAGTCGAGAGGATGAAGGTGTTACTGAGCTTTCTACTGCTCCTCTGCACAGCATGCTGTTCCTCTTCTTGTGGACTGGTTTGAGAGAGCGTGTTTTTCTGCATCCTCTTGGCTGGAGTTCTCTGAACTGGGCTACAGTACTTCTGTATAAAAAGGACCAATTGCCCTGTGTAAAATGATCATTGTGTGCTACTGTACAGAATGCTATGAGATGAGGTCGATCTGTGATTGCGGACTTCATTCTTAGAAGGGCGCCAGACTTCTTTTCCCTCGCCATCTCATTAGGCTTCTAGCCTTCCCTAGCCAATAAAGTTTCTTCGTTTCCATTCCTGTCTATATGCCTTTGAGAATGGGGCTGTGTAGCCAAAGGCAGATCTGTCGGTTGAGTGATGCAGAGTTTACATAATTCAGGATGTGGTATGAAGTAGTCTGGAGCATATGCTTATTAAATTTGCATGAAATTATAGAATTTTTTTCTGTTTGTTGGCTATGGCTTTTGACCAGTTTCTTTCTTTAACTCTGAACTGACCAGAAAATTCACAGGACTACTTCTTCCTTTCTCTCATCTCTCTCAGTAACTTTGACACTTCTGTTGTGATTTCTACTAGTGCAAATGAATCCCAGTGGCACTCCTACACCACGTGCTTTTCACCATACTGTCCTTTATTCTCTGACGAAACTTTCCCAGTCCTGCCACAGGAAGGTCAAAAACTGCTGTTCATAACTCTTCCTGAGTAGAGGCAAGGTTAACAAAGCTGTCTCAGAGACACTTACATTCCTCTGTTGCTCATGAAGTGCATTCTTAACACTGGAGGCATGGAACCTTGTCTCAGTGAAAATTAATGTTTTAAGTTTTTTAAAATCTTCCTTTTCCTGAGAGTTTGTGCCACATGGTGGTGTTTGCACAGCTAGCCATAAGACCACTGAAAAACAGAAGTTTGTGATTCCCTTGGGTGTGGTTTGGTAAGGATTCTTTCCCTTTTTTTTTTTTTAAATAATTGTAGCGCACAGCGCCCTGGTCATGGAGGAGGGTTGGTTGAGCCAGATGAAATGGAAACCACTGCTTCCCAGCTTGCAGTCTGAAAGACACTGATGCAAACAAATGGGAGAGTACAAAGAAACAGTAAAACAATAGCACCCAATGTGATAGTCTTAGTGTAACAGAAGCCTGAGTCTAAATGTGCTGGTAGATGTTACAGTGTGGTACAATATAGAAATAAGAAGTAAGTGGTTGTAGGGGACTTTTGAAAGTGCAGTCACCAGGTGGAAGAGAATATACTGAGAGAAATAGGTTTGGAACACACCAGAATACAGGGTTGTAGGTAAATTTGGTTTGCATGTGTGATTACCGAAAGAAATAAAGTTTGGAAGGTGCAAAGGAGAGGAGCAATAGTAGAGCTGGAGGAGATGATATCTAGAGAGTAATTACAAACAGCATGTTCTTTGAGCTGAAGCAATATGTAATTGCTGCCAAGCAAAGCTGAGGACTGGAGTGGAACTGTTATCCTTCTAAGCTGCACTGTTAGAGAAAATAAAGCTTTAGTTATGGTACACAAGAGCTGAGGACCGTGGATGGGTTAGAAGAAAAGGAAAGTTGTGTTCTCTGCTACATTTAAGGTGGACTTCGGTCTGACGTCTTATTTTCATGGGTATGGAGGTTTCAGGGGATGGGGAAAGAGCTCCGGAGACCCTTGTAGCAATTTGAGTATTTGTTGTCCATTGAAGCCAGTTGCAGTGGCACAGTGTTCAGGTGTCAGTTCTTTAAACAAGCCACCTCGCCGCTGAAGGGAGCGGGGATCCTGATCTTGGAGAGATTTGGAAATGAGCCAGTGAAGGCGCAGAGGTGCGAAGCAGTCTGAGCGGTTCTGAGATCCTACAAAACTGTTTTAGTGGGATCTTGCTTGTGAATAGAGACCTTCACTTCAAGTTGAAGGTCGATTCTTCTATGGAATTTGGGATTTTTTACATCCTCTGTTAAGTAACTTAATGGAGTGTGAGAGGTTTGTACCTCTCTAAGATTTAACCACAGCAAGGTCTGTAATTTGTCATCTGTGCAATGCCTGTTTCCCCCACTCCCCCTCCTGTCCTTTCGGGCCAGTAGCTCTAGGGCTTCTGTACTTCCTCTTGCAATATCCAACACCAGCAAAACCAAAGAGCTTTAAACTTCACATCCCAAAGAATTTTTTCCCCTTACACCCACTTGCCTAAATTTAAAAAAGTCAATTACAGTATTGATTTTTCTAATTCAAGTTCTATATTGTTGTCTCCCTTTTTCTTCTCTCCGCTTTTCCCTTTTTTGCTAAGACACTCATCTTCACTATTTTGATTGTCTAATAGAATTAGTTGTGAGTATTTCATTGTAGCTTGACCTGAACGGACGTCCCTGGAGCAAAGGAGAACTATGAGCTATGGAGGGGAATGAAAATCCCAGATAGGGGAAGGACTAGAGAAATCTAGAAGGCAAGATTAAATAAACTTTTAGAAAGCCTTTGAGAGGGGTGGCTTGAAAGCAAAGATTGGTATTTGAGAATGCCTGCATCTGCAGCATCCCTAGTCACTAAGGGTGGTCTGCTAATGTTGGCGTGGACAGTGTCACACAGCAACTTTGCTTCTGTTCCTTATGCAGTTCTCTTTTCGGTGCTCCATTACTTACATTAGTGTCACTTTATTAAGAGACAGGCAGTAACATACCTGAACTCATTAGTCTGGCAGATCTAGGGATGTTTTAGGTCTTTCCAGCCATTTAATATGCGTAGTTGTACTCATTTTTTCACTCAGTTCAGAGGTGACATAATCAAGGAGGAATGACTACAGAAATCTTGTATTGATGTGGGCCTATGGGAACTGAGAAACTTGGTACTAATCCCAGCTAGGCATGCCTGTTCCTTTCATGTGTGGCATTAGTAGAAATGTTTGTTAGTTGAACTATGACTATGTATTATCTTTTCCCCCAAGTTGTTTGTGCCAGGTTGAGACTCCCAGCAGTGTGTGTGGGCCATTGTGCTTAACTATGCAGGTTTTTAAATAAAGGGTTTTCCTAATTTTTTCTAGTCCAGTATCGTAGGTTGTGTGATGCCTCTTGCAGCTTGCATCCACTGGTGACTAATGGTCTCTTCAGAGACATCTCATAAAATGCGGATAGATTATATTTTTTGTGGCAAGCCTTCAAGGAAACAAGAGATGCTTTTCTGATCAAATGAGGCTGCTTCTTTCTCTCTTCTAGTCTGCTTCCCAACAGTTTTCTCTTAATTTCAAAGGAAGTACAGCCAAGATACTTGAAACAGATAATTTAAAGCGTCTACCTTTTTGTGCACGTTTTCTGTTGTTGATGCTGTTGTTTCCCTCATTAGGTATCTCTGGGCTTTGATACAATTTCTGAGGTTTCATTCCTTGCATTGCTTCCTTCTGCCTAATTAATTGTTAAGTTGCCTGCTGCACATCAAAGGTTGAGCATTTCCTAAAGAGTAACTAGTTAAGCATGAAAACTAATTGAACACATGACCTAATTATTGGTCTCTCTGTGAGTCATACTTTTCCTTTATTTCTGTAGGGTTTTTCTTTTAAAACAACAGCAAATACTAATTGCTCCTGCAAAAGAAATACTGTAGAATTCCAACGGGGAAAATGTAAAATGGAAAAACTTTTACTTGGTCTCCCTATTCTGCAGATGTAGGAACATGGAACAAAAAATGAAGGAGGGGGTAAGACATTGTGACCTTGTTTAACAAAACCAGGTTTTCCTAAGAGGACTAGGTTTGTTGTTTTTTTATTTCCCAACAGCATCTTAACTCTGGCAGTTATTTCAGGCTCTGAAAAATTTTGCTGTGTCAATCCTTTGCTGTCTTGTTAAAGATCAACTGTCTTCAGCATAAACCAGCATTTTTTTTCCAGGAAAAAAAAACAGTCTGTCATAGACGAGGGGTCAAGAAGTACAGTTGTCAAAACCAGTTATTCATGTTCTCATTCTATCTGAAAAATTGTCATGGTACCATTCTGAGTTTGACTGTTAGCCACGTGCTGTTTCACAAAATACCCCTCTAGAAGAACTGGTAGCTTAGCCATAAAAGCACAAATTGTGTGATAAATTATGAAAGCCACTTTTTTACATCTTGTGAATATGGAGAAAATTAGGGCAAATTAAGCAGTATCTGACTTGCTGTTTTCCTTTTGGTAGTTCTCAGAGAGTGGTCTGCAACCCAACCGTCCACTCCTCCGCAGCATAGTTTGGCAGGTCAGAACACAGGACCAGGGTCTCAGTTTAAAGCATCAACAAAGATGCATTGTGTTGAAGCTACTCTCTTTTTGTGCTGAAAAATCTGAACTGGGCCACCTATTTTCTTCTGCAGTCGGGGCACTAAGCATCGGGGGGAAGTCACGATGAATGACTGTGGAGATTTTAGTGTCCCAAACCACTGCGTAAGTTCCCTGCAGATTCGTAGCCTGAATTGTAGCAGTGTATCTGTAGGCACTGCTGCTGTGACTGCCCTCGCGTGGGATTAGCTATACCACCTGTACATAAAAAAATCTCCCATAGCAACGATAACTAAAAGATTTGTGAGTAAGTACAAGTGGAAAACTCCCTGCTGCAGTTCTGGGGCTCAGTCTAGGTAGAATGTGTGTTTTAATTCCTTTGATAGTGAGAAGGAAAATCTGATAAATCTTTAACACGCTGATAAAAAATAAAGTGGAAACTGCAAAATTGCAGCAGTAATGTACTTAATACTGATTTCTCTGAGATTCTGGTGGAAAAATGAGGCACATAAAGGAAAAAACAGTTACAGGCATGAACTGATGTGAAGAAGTGTGTTCAGAAGCTGTAAAGACAAGGAAGTGGCATTAAGCTGTTTTGTGAACTGAGCTGTTCATGCATTGCAGATCAGCAGTGATCTGGCATTCTGGAACTTGCAAAATCAGTTTAGTGGGAAAATCCTCTGGGTCTTGCTATCGTGCTGAAATCTTCAATCATTGCGGGCAGGAGTGACCTTCAATGAAGGAGACAGAGCAAAGGGGAAGCTGTTGCCAAAGTCTAGAAAGATAAGTGTGAACCATGATGAAAAGGATGCTTGTAAGCAAACAAAACTTCATTCCATTTTATTAGAAAAGCAATGCAGTAATGTGACTGTTTAGGTTAGAGTATCTCTCTGAACAGTGGCAGTCTTCAAAATTACTGAGCTGCTCAAGCAGTTGCTGGACGATGATGCCTGTCCCAGTTGTGCTCTCTCAGGGAAGCAGACCTGTGTCTCTGCAGGACAGAGGCTGCAGAACACCCTGCCGCTATTTCTGCACGTTTTAAACAGCTTCTCGTAAAAATGCGAAGATCGACCTGGTAAAATCTCCCAGATGCGCATTCAGTAAGGCCTGCTTGGCAAGGAAGCTGCTAAGGGCATAAGGCCACCAAGAACCAGATTCTTATTTTACTTGCCCCCTTCCCCTCCCTTACACACTTTGTCATTTGGGGGAGCAATGGGCCCCCCTTGCCAAGGTGGAATTTCCCGAGAGTGCCTCTAAAATGCCTCTCCTTTGCTTTATCACCCAGCATCTGAACTCCTATTAATTTTGAAATTCTCTATTTGGATGCAATCATCCAGTGACCATGCTTTCTCTTGCTTTGCTTTCCGTAGTCTTCTGACAATAAGATCCATTCACATGTTTTATACTTCCTCTCTGCTTTGGTTTTTATTTTGTCATCACAAGGAGGCCAGAGTTGGCAGGCAAGCAAAGTTTGTGTATTCTAGAGTATTTCCATATCCCCATTGTACTCTTAATGTCAGTTTGTCCTAAGATGCGAAGAAAGACCTGATATGAGAAAGGCCTCTTGAAAGAGATAAGCAGCTCTGCCTGCTCAAATCTGATTAACGTTTTTCTGTAATTACCACCCAGCCTCTGTGTGACCTATTTACAAATACCTTGTCTTTGTCATCCGCGGCGCTGGGAGAGGGGGGAGCCTTCTGCAGATCCCCTTGCATTGGCCCTGGCGCTCTGTAGCCAGCGAGTACCACTGGGTGTCCCCTGGGCGAGGATGTAGTCGCTGCAAACTTGGATGTGCAAATGGTATTTTATTAGACAGCTGAAGCTTCTCTCTGAATAGACATCAGAGTTTTGTGCAAAATTTAGAGCATTAATGAAGAAAACTATTTACATTTATATTCCTGCTCATCAAGGCAGAATGAGAAAAGCCTGAAATACTTTAACTCCTTTCATACGGATCTTAACAAAGCATAAACCTCTGAATGATTGTTTTTCTTTCTCCTGCCTCATTAAGCTGTTTGTTAATCTGAATATTGCTTCATTAAACAATTACTTTGCAATCGGAGGAAAACTTGAAATTACCAAGTAATTATTCAATATTGAGAAGATTAACTTCTTGTCCTAGCACGGATACGGGATAGTAGGACCTGCTGTTGAGGATGATGCGCTTTGACCAGAATATAAAGACAACCAGCTTGAGGATTCACCTATGCACCAGATTATGGTCCTGCAGCCTAAACTGGGCATCAAGGAATATCTATATTTAAGAAACAAGAAGATGCAGAGCCTGAAACTGTAAAGAGCTCTTAAAATAGAGGTTATAAAGAAGGAATAGCACTAAAATGACACTGTTGCTTAGGAGTTACGTTATTTGACTAAGTAGGTTTTAAATATGTGTCCTGGTGTGTACTCGAAATCCCTTTAGAGCATTTTGTGATGTGACCCATCAAAGCCATCAAATTGTCATCAGTGTGAGGGTAGGGATCTGGCATATGAGAAGCAGATTTAAGTTCTTTTACAAATACCTTTGTTTAAAAATAAACAATTATTTATGCAGCCATTTCAGAATGTTTATTTTATTTGAACAGATAGGGAGGGATTCTTACCATACAGGCTAGGCTGGTGGGTAGAATTCCTATAAATCTTGGAGCAAACTTGTAGTGTGTAGCAGCTTGTAACTGCTGAGAAACACACCTGTCTCCTGAATCTATCGTAGCAGATATTCAAGGTTAGTAGTCCTGATTTTTGTCTTCCCTGTCAACATCAGTTCTCATGAACAGACCGCTAAAAGATATTTTTTGGAGATATTATTGAATACTAAATCCACACAATGAGGATTAGGTACTTTAGAATTCATTTCACGTTGGACTTAAAAGAAAGGTCAAAGACTCTGCAGAGGAAAGGTAAAGTCACTACACTGCTGACTACAGTCAACCGAATAAATGTTCCACCCTTATAGCTTAGCTCTGCTAATGCATTTTGTCCTAGATACCTAGCAAATTAAGCTGTTTAAGTTTTGGGCTGCTTGTGCATATATTAGTATGTAGGAGATTGAGGTGGATTTTTAAAATGCAATCAAATACCTACAGAGGACTTGCCTAACACTTGCAAAAGTCTTCCTGGTGGCTTAGTTTAGAATTTAAACTGAAATATCTGTAAGTTATAGCATGTCTTCACTGTAATTCATATTTTTCAAGTTAGCAACAACTAATAATTTTATCAGAAACACTTTTTTTCATGGTCTGCATTAACCAGGTTAAGCTGTTTCTGGTAACAAATTTCCAGCATACTTCCTTGTACTTAAATGTGCAGTTTCTGATTATCTTTGATTAATCCTCATGAATTTACATCAGGGTGATATCATATGCCCACAGCCTGAAATTAGAACATGTAAAAGGTGTATTTTTAAAAAAATTGAAAAGCCTGGAATCTGTGGATACGGTTTAGAATAATTTGTATTTGCATGCATGTGTCTAGCCCAAGAGTTATTGTGGTCGTATCAGCTTGGGTTACAGGCAATTGAATTTATGATTGATTGATAGTAGGTATAAATTGAAATCACTTCTTACATTGCTGAATTGATCTCCGAAGTTATCGCATAACACGCTCTTGCAGCTGTTTACTTCTCTGCTACCTGCGTTTTGCAGCCTGACGACCTGCTGCAGCAAAAGCCCGATCTGGCACTCATGTTTGCAAGCGTAAGGAAACGAGCAGCAAAGTTGCATCAGTGCAAATATTGTAAAACTCCGAAAACTCTCTGTGAGACTGCAGGCTTCCTGCCAAGTTCTGTGCTAGACAGAGTTTGGCAGGTACCTTAGGACAAACTTGTCACACCACTATCCTTTCCAGGCTCTACAGCAAACTGGGAGCAACTACAAGGTCATGTGCTGCCTGTAAAGGATTGCTGTCTTACCAAGATTTTGCTGCCGTTTTCTTTGGGGTGGATGTGGAAAACAGCTGCGCATGTTCGAGTACGTTGCTTTTGGATAAAATGTCAGGTATCCTTTAGGGAAAAGGATCCAGATTTATTATGAGACATACTTTTTATTGATGTGGTAAGGATTATTTTAAACAAACGCTTGTAATGAGGTAGTGCAGAACACGTTGCTACAGGAATTCCAAAGATTGAATATATTTTGACTGATTTCCTGAGGAAGCCAGGCTTTTACACCCATGCAATGTGTGGTTGCATCTTGGACCTACCCTACATCCCAGCAACCTTAACCTGTCATGTGCCATTTTTTAAAAGCGTTGAGAATTCAGAATTTAAACTTGGCCTAAACATTTTGTGAAAATCGCTGGATGGAGGTGGGGAACAGACTGCTTATTGTTACTTTCCTGGTCAGCTAAGGAACAGGCTGCTGTCTGAGCCCAGCTCTTACCGGACATTAACAGCTACGTATGGGGAGGGAAGAGAAAGCACCATTAACACTCAAGCCTTCAGAAAGAGATTGCATCCGATTAGGTGATAGAAAATCCAAAAATGAGCAGCAAAGTTGGGGAAAAATTGGCTTGATTCTAAAGCTCATGAAAGAATTCTTTTCTGTGTGGATTGTTCATTTATTGTGAAATTGTGCAAAAATAAAAGTGTTCTTGTACAGTTCTAGATTTGTCTATTCTTTGATGTATTCCCAAGGTCAGTATAAATTCAGGATCCTAAGTCTTTCTTTGCAGGAAAAAAGATGTGTTTTAGTAAGTATTAAAATTAAATCATGGTAAATCACAGGATTGAGAAATTAATAATGGTTTTGAATGAACCAAAGAACAAAGTATTTTTGTAATGAATAAAGTATGTAGTTTTTCACTAAAACAGCTTCAACGTCAGAAGTTGACCAACTCAGTGTCATATAGAGAAAAAGAAAAAAAGTGTGGGAATAACGGCGTCGTGAAAAGTCCATAGTATTGAAGTTAATTGAAACCAACCTAGTTGTAGTGTTGGAAGAGAAAATTAATAAAACATAATTGGTTCATTTTACAGGCCACTGTTATATACAGCTTCTGTATCTTTTTCTCTCGGCAGATGAATCCTAGGCCGTTTAATCATCCCTTATGTGAATGCCATTGCACACCTAAAAAAAAAAATCCCTGGACCTGCACGCAGTTTTCAAGATGCAGGTGTCTGCTGGATCTCTACAGTGGCCTGATGGGTTTAGGGCTTCTTCCTGGCTTTCCTATGGTTGCAAGCTCTTTACTTGCTTTTGTGACGGCTCGTGGGCTGACATTTACACAGAACAGCTCCTTACGCTTCCAAGATCTTCTGTCTGAGTGCTCGTACGTAGTTTAAGGCCAGCTGTTCTCTGTGTAAAATCAGAATGATGTTTCTTCTTGCACAACATTTAAATGCATCTGTATGGGATATCCTCTTCCACGCTGCCGAAACGCTCCCGCTCGCAGGGTCTGCCTGCCGTAATTCTGAGCAACCCTCTGTCAGCAACAGACTGTTGTATTTCTGCTGACTCCCTTTTCAGGAGTATTTATGAATGTGTTGGATGGTTCAGGCTACAAAAGTGATCCCCTTGGACCTTCACAGCGACTTCCCTCTGTGGACAAAATTAATGATTCCCTGCAGTCACAGCTAGCGTACAGTTCTTACTCTGTGTTTCTCAAACTTTGGGTTGCAGCAAACCAGAGCAAATCTCTAGCTGAGGCTTGGCTGGGCTTAAACATTTCACTTATTTATGTTCCCAACTAGACAGAGGAAATCAGAAGGATGTTTAAGAAATTGAATCCAGTGTTTGCTAGATGTACAGTGTACTATTTCCTAATAGAAATTAACTTACAATTTATGAATATGTATAAATATAGGAATATATTTTTGTGGCCTGTATTCATCACAGTTTTCTTATTTGATGCCAAGATATTCCTGGTGACCCTGACGGGTCATAGCGCCCTGTGCACACTTAGGCAGCTCTGTCGGAGATCACTTCTGGTTTATCTGATCTTCGGGTAGCTGCCCGAATTCTGTGCATATATGAGCTTCTCTGCTCCTTTTGGAGCTTTAGGGGTTTTTTCCTTCTTTCTGCTCAACATCAAAAAGTTCCCTAACAAAAGGACTGGAGGTGATTGCAAAGAATTTCTGAATATTCAGAGAAGAAATCTGATGTGACCTTTAGAGAAATGGAAACAAGGGTGAATTTGAGCATCCAGTCAAGAACAATAAAATTGAAGTCCCAGTCCTTATAAGGACAGAAAAGATGGCACGAATCGCTGAGCTTCCTTTCTGCTGCATAGAATGTGATTTAAACCTTTTGAGAAGCTTTCTGAAATTTTTTGACCCTATTTTTTGTTTTCCTGCATGTCATTACAAGATGATTTCACAGAATGCTTTAAAAATAAATAAGTAAACTTATTATAACGCTATTCTCTTCTAATTTATTTAAGCTATTCCTATTGTATTTTAATTTGTTAATGTGCAAGTATAAATGCTGCTGTTCCCCTGCTGCTGCTTTATTAAGTGAGGATTAGTCTTTGAGGAATGTTTTAAACAAAACGGAAGCTTATCTGTGTGGTGTATACTTAAAATGCCCTGTCTTAATTTTGCTCTATTATAAGTAATAGCTATTTCAGCTTTCTCTTTTTTTCCCTAAAGTTTTGTTCTTAATGATTTAAAAACATTATTTGAAATCACTTAACACAGGATTTTCTAGGGCTTTGTAGCCTCAATGAGTGGAGATCTGAAAGAGGCTTCCTTGCCATGCAAACACAAATGCACGTTTCATTCTCAGAGCTTGTTTTTCTAAGCTGCGTGAGAGACGATTACAACGGCAGCGGGTCGTGGCGTTGGGGATCCGGCGCTGGCTGTAACCTGGCGGGCCAGGTCCTGCCTTCGCTGCTGCTGCTGCCCTGGGGAAGACATGTGATCTAGATACACATGGAAGTTATTATCTCTATTTCTGTCAGTGCCACTGCGGGCAATTTTTCTTTCGGCTTATCTGCTATATTTTTATGCCGTCCTTATGAAGGGGTGTTTTGTTTAAAGTCTTAATAAGCGCTCAGAAGGGCTGATGGTAACAAAATGTTCCCAACCCATCTACTGCTCTGTGAGATTGGGCTCACGCTGGCTTTTTTTGAGGGTTGTGTTGAGCCAGTTTGTTATCCTGCATTACTAAGGGGGTAGTTAACCACTCTGTGATACCCCTGGCATCATAAGTAAAGCCTAAAGCAACGCCAAAAGATTAGAATTCCTTTCTCCTGTACCGTAATTCAGAATCAGACTTTAATATACTGGTCACTTAATTAAAAAGGATTTATTTCAGTTTTTCCTACCGTAGCTATTTTATTCTAGACTGTGAAAGCCACAGGATAAGAAAGCACGGGGATTTTCATTCTGTAGTTTAACTCACGTATATCTCATTCAGTGTTGAGCATCACATGAAACCACTGTAAATGTGCGTTGTTGCTCCTTAATTGATCATTATTATCTAATAAAAATATAGAAAAGAAAGCAATGGGACATAGATGATGATGTTTTGATTTTGTCAAAAGTTAAATCGTAGCAACTGTAATAACAATGATACATTGAGGTAGTCTGGTGACTAGCTCAAAAATAGTAAAAATGAGGAGATATTCCTCATCTCTCTGCTCTGTTGCTTTTGTAATGGAAACGCAGCTTGATGGAGTTCTTATGCAAGGATGAAAATCAAACCAGAAGCACATGCATATAGATGTGGTACAGGTTTAAATTTCTGTAGTAATCTCCAGAGTTTTCATCGTAATTCTTTTCCCCACACACGCACCCATTCTTTGTTTCGGGCCTTTTAATTTTCTAAATGGTTGTATTGCTCAAAATTTCTATTTTAGCATGTTAAGCTAAAAAAAACCCCTGTAACACCAGTGTTTGAATGAATTATGTTTTGCTTGGAAAGATTAGTGCCATCATTCTGTCAATGTTCCTTTTCTTTGTTTTGTATGCTTCCAGTGTGTTAAATAGTTCAAAAAAAGTAAAATGTCCGTGATGTTGCTTTGCTGTGTGACACAACAAAGTCGTCCAGTCATCTGGCTGTGAAACTGTTTGACATATATATATGCCCATTTTATACGTCGAAGCCAGAATTTGTTCCAGACATTCAGAGGAACACGTTGCATCAAACTGGCAGTTGCCCCATAAAGGATGGAATCTGAATTAACTCAATTTTACCTTTTCACTTTAAGGAAAACTAAATCCAGGATTTTTAGTGTTCATCATTAATAGCTCTTCAAACATCTGAGAAACGTCTCCAGCTATAGGGGTATTTTTATTCTTTGGATATAAGATACCGGTCTGAATTCTCTTGCTGTGAAAATGGTTGTTAACCGCTCT
>NW_010555627.1:34563-44700 GCF_000687285.1 Phaethon lepturus
CTGCACTGCCGCGTATCGCAGCGTGGCCCCCCAGTGCGCTGCTGCTGCTGGCAGAGGTTGTGGCTGTCGGATCTACCTGTGGATGCCTTGTACAGTGGCAGTCCTGGGGACTTGCTGGGATTCTCGTGTGTAATGAAGAGGTGGCAGTCGGGAACGCAGAGACTGGAGTGGTGTGTCAGGCCCTGGAGCACCTTACCCTGGACTGGGTAAATTCTTTTGTCTGCTGTAGAAATAATCTGTTTCTGAAGTTACTGTGCTGCTTTATTAGAATGGAGCAGAAGGAAGCAGTGTGGATTTGCTCCCTTCCAGGGCCAGCTTCACACGGGACCGTTGTGATGCCTTTGAGTAAGTGTTCTCAAAATTTTAATAAAGCTGACTACAGAAGCCCTGTAACAATTTTCCTGTCACTTCAGAACCTGCTACTAGGCCTCCTGTCTCCATTTTTTCCCCTGGTCTTCTCTCCCTCTGTCCTCACAGACCGCGCTAACTAAACTGGCTCGTGGAGCAGCAGCGACGCTTTTGAGCAGTGACCTTGACCCCTTGAGCACTAGCGAGGTGGCTTGTGCTGCGGAGGAGGCTCCCGTACGCGCACGGCCAGGAGAGGCAGAGTGAAACCTGCACGTCTTTCGCCCTTGAAACTGCTGGTTTCGTTACTCTTGTTTTTCAGTAACTTATTTCTTTGTAAGGCTTTTTATATTTCTGTTTTTCAAATTTGGGCGTTGTTCCAAAAAACGCTCTCTTGGAATAATTAGATTGCTTTGATTCCATTTAATTAAATCATGTTAAGTAGGCTGTCTGTGTGCATGGCAAAGTCTCAGGTTTAACGTATTTTCTGCATTTGGAAACTGGGATTCAAATCTGATCCAAGTCACAGTGCAGCAGCTGCACGACATCCTGTGATGTCCCATTTACGTGGAGATTCACCTTGAACAGTAGAGTTGCTTTGAAGAATAAACAGGAGAGAGTATAAATCATTATGGGGAAGAACTGGGCTACGTTAGGAAAAATTTTTTATGATGATAAGGGAAATGCAGCACTCGCTGCCTTGCAAGGCTTTTGGGCGTCTGCCACAGGAAGGCTTTAACACAGGTTAGAGACCAGTTGTGGGGAGGGATGCAGATGTAATTGATTCTGCACCAGGATAACTGGGATGGGATTAGATTACTTCATAAAATCCAGTGCAGCCTTGCTTTCTGAGATTATACAGGACTAAGCAGTGAGATGGCAGCGTGCAGAATAGGAAACCTTGCAGTTCATTGTATTGTGCATATCCTGCGTATCAGCTCACAGTTCTATAGTGATCTTTAAAAACTCAAATGCTACAATTGCATTGATGCTATTTGGTTGATTTTACTTGTAGCAGTTAACTCTGTGCTTTTCTTGCTTTGTCTGTGCTGTTTTGCATGTGGGATTCTTTGCCACCCAATAGCTGTTTTAAAAAAAAAAAGTCTTCAGCGAAATAAAGCTTTTGTACTTCATTATAGATTCTGGGTAGGATCATGCATGTGGCTGCTTCTGTAAGGAAGTGTAAAAGCTTTAATATAAAATATTGAATGTTGGAGTAATTTCTTCTGTTGATAAATTGGGAACATATCTTTGGAGGATAAATGGAGCAGCAGTGCCAGTGAATCTCTCAAGAAGAGCAGAGCTGTCTTACCAGACCCATTCCTGTTTTGGGGCATCTTTTACCTGACAGTGTGTCTGACAGTAAGGGTGACTTTTGATCCCTCCGAGGAGAGACGGGAGCAAGAGGAGGGCAGGCATGAACAGAAACAGAGCTGTGATTTCATGGAGAGCTTCCTCAGTCCTTACACAGCCATCCCACACTCTTCACCAGTGTAATTTTACCCCCAGCCACTTCTCTCTCAAGTTGTTTCTTGCTGGTGCCCTGTGACCCCACTCCAAAGAGTCTTGTGGAGCTTAATCTGCGAAATGCTCTCTAAGGGGCTTAAAACCTGCTTAACCAAGTTATGTCTGAGAATTTTTTAAGTGTGAGCCTCTGACCTTGTGCAGATGATGCCTTTTCTCCACTCAGATGAGCACAGTTTTACTCTCTTTACCTTCCTGATAGCGGTACGCACTAGCAGCATCTAACATAGCTCATGTCTCTGTAGCAGCTAGGGAAATCAGTTGAATCGCTACGTTCTTCAACCTGGACTCCCCAAAAGCATTGAACCTCAGCAGTATGAAGTTACTAGGGAAAGCAATTTGGGGATCACGGGCCAATGAGAGTTGTAGAAAATGAAGTAAGAATTTATTTGTATCGAAGTTTATGCCCATGAGGTTTAGTGAAGGATCTTAGGGATAAAGGTGAGTGACTTCAGGCTTTTGTTACGCTGAATGGAGGGCAATATTATAACTTGTAAACAGCAAAGGTTATGAATGGCAAGAGATGCATTTTTCGTGCAGTTCATACCTGCTGTGCTAGGTGTTGCTATTTTGGCAATGAATCACATGCATACTGTAGTCTAAGTCTGGTGAAGTCTTTCTGGAACCAGGACTGAGGTCTTAGGCTGCAGGAAGATGAAGTATCAGGACTTGAATTTTATAACTTGGATGGGAAGATAGGTTTATCCTTGTATTTTTTTGAGGGGAAAAAAAAATTCATCTCCCTGGTGAAAATGTCATAGTGCTGCAGGATGCATCTGTCACCCTGCTGGGCTGATGAGTGCCAACGGTGATGGAAACCTGGCCTGACTTCCAAAACTCTCTTTCTCCCCATTGCTCAATAACGGTTAAGCAACGTCAGCAACTTAAATCACTTATTCTCAAATTGTTACCTTTAGCACTCCACGTTTCTTCCTTTTTATAGGACCTAATCCTGAGGTGAGTTTCGTGAACTCAGCATCTGGTAGGGTTGAGCACACCAGAGTTTGGAAGGCAGATAATGAGTCGGGTTCTGGTTTCTCAAATGACAGCAAAAAGCGCTTTGTCACAAAATCGCTGAGCTTTGCAGCCCCTGTCCTTTTGAGCATAGCTTGGTGATACCCTCGGAAAGTGGCCTGTAACTTTGACTTTTCCTCATTGTTTGACTTCTGTTTTGGCCCCATTCAAAGTAGAAGAAAAAACCTGCAATTAGGTGAAGTTTCCAAAGCAGAGCCATTAATTTAAGCACAAAATCCACAGAACTGTGGGAATTACTTTATGCAGCCGATACGTACTGGCATTTCCCAGTGGGATAGAAGTTGGTGAACACAGTGAATTGGTTTTTCCCCTCCAGACAGACTCATCTTGGAGAGGCTACTGCTATCACCTGCTAACCCCTCATGAACCGCGTGGGACAGTGCTCGTGCTTTATTGCTGCTGCTTGTTGTGCTTTGTGTTTGAGCCCTGGCGTCGGCCGTGCAGCCCCTTTAGCGGGGCTGGGTTAGGGGCTGACTGCTCTTCAGCTGTAACTCTGCTTCATTTGCCCACTGTCGGGTTTCCCCCGCTGTTTCCCCAGACCTGCCAGTTATGCTGGTAGTGTCGGCCCTGCGCCGCTGGCTCCTTCGGGCCTCGCTCATTCGTCCTGAGGAGGGTGGCACGGAGCTGGTGTAGATCCTAGTAAGAGTTTTCAAACAAGGTATAGCCAGAATGTTGCTCTTGTCTTGATTAAGGCAATGATACAGTTGTGATAGCTCACATCTTTAGAGAATCCCTGTTTTCTCTCTTAAAGATGATTGTTTTGATTTTATCGTGATAGGAAATTTTGGAAATAATTTGGAAAGTGATTCTGAGCAAGTGTGTCAATAAGTGATCAGCATAACTGCTTTAGAGCAAAACGGTCTCACTTGAACCATGCTTAATGCTGAAATTTAATGTTAATGTCCACAGTAAAAACATCTAGCTAGTGCACTTGGTATTTAGCCCCAGACTGTTTTCTTTTCCTGTTTTGGGTGCCAGAACTCCTTTCTATGGAAACTTCTCCTATTTCCTGCAAATTTGTCAATACAATGTTTTGTCAATCCAGAAGTTTGTGGCATACTGAAGATTGAAATGTCTTAAAAATTAACATCATAAATGTATTTTTAAACAAGCATACAGGAAAAAGCTTGGATAAACCAATGAGTGTTTCATAAAAGTGTGGCAATGTTACATAAACAAGCAAAACTTTTAATTTTGCCTGTGTGAGTAGAATAATGAGGGTAGTCTGGATCAGGCCACCACAACGTTATTGCTTTTGACAGGAGCTCTTCAGTGAGACACTGAGGTGATCAGAAAATCAAATTCACACCAGAAAGCCAGCTAACATCACTGTCAGCAATTTCATGCTTGTCCATCACGGCGCTCTGGTCGACAGCTCTAACGCTATGATTGCAACACCAGCTGGGAGCAGCAGATACAGCTGAGCATCATCTGCAGGGGAATCGAGGTCTAGATTGTCTTGTCTGATAATTGCATCAGGAAGCAAAGATTCCTTGCCAAACACCAGCAAATATCTGTCATCAACACAGAATAGAAGGCAAGGAAGGCCAGCACGGTCTTCAGGTGCAGTAACAATCTGGAAGTGGTCAATAGCTCATAAAAACAAAGGGAAAACAAAACATAAAGCCTTGTTTTGTGTCTGTGTGATCTCAACAGAAGTTGCTGAGACTAAGCCCAGCAGATCTTTCGAGGGTTTTGGCTAGGCTCTCTGTACCTTTTGCACTAACTACTGCTTGAAAGCGTCTGTTTGGACGTGGAAGGGAAGGAATGCAGCACGTTGCCAAGGAAGACAAATGAATAACAACTGAAGGAAACTATGCATCAAAAGGGGAGTGATGCTAAAATGTAAAATGTTCATATGAGAACTAAAACTGTGTTTTAAAAATGCTTCTTCATACTGTGAAAGGAAAGGTAAAATTTTTGAACCAGTGAATCCTCCCGGACCACAGCTCATCAGGGTGTCAGCCGTGCTAAGTGTGACGGGACGCTGTAGAGCCGGTCATTGGTAATGTGCTTCTGGTAACGGTGGGAGTGGCAGTCCATGGGTTAGCGAGGTTATTATGCTGTTTCTCTATATCCTTCTCAAAGACCTTCCGTTTCTGTAGTTCTGTTCTGGAAGGAGACCTTATTTGTTTTTAACAATTATTAAAAATAGCACCCTGCCCTACAGAGCACCACACAAAACAGTAAACTCCTCTCCCCCCACAACTAGCGCCCTGTACCCCAGTCAGATGAACAAGCCCTGAACGTTTCTTGTAACTACTGTACTTACTCTCCTGGTATTTTTTGCATAGCAATGAAAAAAGTCTTGGAAGATATTTTTAGGGGACAAAAAAGAAAAAGACGACACCGCCTGATCTAGTTCGTTACTCAGATACCTGTTTCTTGTTGTATGCACATGAATGATGTGTAATAAACTCACACCTGAAATCCTGAGCCGACGGGTAGGACTGAGGCTGTCTGCTTATTTACAGGCTCCCTCCTCTCCTTTTCTTTCTTCTCAGCCTTGTGTTTCTCAATGTGCAAATGATAGGTTTACAATTTGGATCTTTAGATCTACAGGCTTTAGTTTTGGAGTGTAAATTCACCTCTATTAATTGCGAGCTGTATTTAATATTAATGCTGAAAGGACGTGAGGAGTGTTCGAATGAGCGTATTCTCCTTTGAAAAAAAGGAGCTGAAAAATGACAAACCACTCTGGTTATAGTGTCTTGTAAAGATGCCAGCAGGCAGAATGTGATTTAAGGTGCACATTTTTGCAAATCAGTGCCTTCATAACAACACTGAAAGGAGAGAGAAAGAGGTGTGGGGGGATCCATGTTAAGATTAATATAGCCTCTTAGCTTTACTTAGTGTGGAAGTTCCCAAAAAGGGTGGGTGTGTCAGATCACCGGTTCCTTCTTAGTATTTTTTTCTCCTTTTGCTTGCTTTTCTTTGTTGTTGTGATCATGTAAATGATGCCATTCTTTGTATCCGTCTTGCCTGTTGGCTTGAGATGCTGAATACTAATTGAGCAGCATGGTATCTGTTTTTCGAGTTTTATAGATAAGCAAACCATTTTTATATTGAAGTGCTTCAGCTTCTTTTACTGTGATATTTTAAGACTTCCTTATCTTTGCCTGTCATAGAAGAAAACCTAAAAAGCCCAAACTTCTGAGACCTCGATTTGGTTTATAAACAGGCTTTCAATAGCAGATTTTTGAAGAGGGAGGTATACAGTTGTCCTGCTCTTAAACTTGGTTCTTTATTTCAATACATCGGCTTTAATTTTTTTAAGCCATTGTGATTCTGGATTCTCAGTCTCTCTCTGCAGTTCTGGAGAAGAGAGAAACAGGCTTTTGTCTGTTTTGTCTGTCTTTCAAGGGCAGTTGAAAGACTTATTGGTATTATTTGGCCTTGCTTCAAAAAAATGCACTTTTGAGTATGACAAACTAACTACTACATAGGCATCTTGAACTCAGCCAAGTAAAAATGTTTTTGAAGTACTGGGTTTTTTTAACAGTTTGGTGGTTTTCCCCTCAAACAGAGAAATGTGCTCTGATTTACGTGCTTGTAGAGCTGTACAGCTAGGAAAGATAACGTAGCGTCTACAGCCAAAGTTGTGATGATACCGAATGTAAAATTTTTCCAAAAGCAAGGGTCGGTTGCCAAGGGCTCTCAATCAGTTTTCCTTCATTTACCCAGCTGTGTGACTGTCAGATTCCTGGGACTTCTGTGCACTTTTATCTTGAGAATAGTGTCATCTTAAAGTATAAGCTGTTTGAGGTGAGGTTATGAAATATTGTTATAACCCTTCTTTAGAGAGGCGGGTGCAATACAGTCTGGTGTAACCTGGTGCCTGACCTTAACCACTAACAGTTAGTAAGTTAATTTGAAAGTATGTTAGTGTTATGCTAGATTGCTTTGATTTTTTTCTGACTGTTTTTATCTATTACTGAATGTGGAATAAAATTGTTGTGTACTTGCTGATTGCACATTTATTAATTTTTCTGTAATTCTGTAGGTTTCCGTAGTCTCTTCCAGTATCTGCAGGTAACTAGTCTACTTTTAAAACTGCTGCACACTTAGTCAGCAGTCTTCTCTGTGCCTCTTAGCTGTGAAGAGCAGACAGGAACTATTGAGCCATAGTCGTGTTTATGGCCTGATGGAACCAGTAGTGGTGATGAGCTGCTGGGATGGAGAGCAGTGCAAGTTCAAAGTGAACTCGTAACTGAAAATGAGTATGCCCATAGCGTATGTGGTACGCTTGCAAGGAGTTGGCCGTGTTTCTTTCTGAAGAAAAATTTTTTGCTGTAAAATTTTTCACTGTGTTTGCTGTGGATACATCTCGAAAAGGCAAGACTCCATCTAGGTTTAACGTATTTGCAGAGGTGTTGGCCACGTTTCTTTTATAACTGTCTTACTAATAAAAGGGGAACTAACTAGTTGGGGCTTAGGAAGAGGAGGAGGCTGCTGCTGTTCTTACGCTGATGCCGTGAAGGATAGCTATCTGAATTTCTCTGCCCTTCAGTCTGGTATTTTCTTTCCTTTTAAGGATTGAAGCAACAGCTGTGTCCCTTTTCCAGATGGGAGGGAAGGAACATTTTAGAATGAGATTTGAGGTTTACAGAATATCTGATTTATACAATTTTCTGTCTTTAAGAGGGAATTTTGTTCAGTTGGAGATGTACAGGGTATGAGTTTGAGGATTAAGAGAATTACGCAGGGTTATTTTTGACGCTGGCTAATGTTGAAAACATATTTGACCTTTGTAAGGCGTTTTGAACGTTAATAATCCCCAAGTGAAACAGATCGGAGTTCAGAGATGTGCTAAACTCACGCAAACCTGTGTTGTTACTGTGTGTGCGCGCAATCCCACACACCAGTAGCAGACATATTTTGTTTATTCAGCTCTACAGTAAATATTTTGTGTTTTCTTTTTCCAATGTAACCAATTTATATACATGCTGCTGTCTTAACTAGGTGCCTGCATCTTAAATAGATTTGTTTTCACACTTAAAATGATTATGTTACATTTTATGTTACTAGGCTAGGTACAAGCAGAGTCTTGATCCTACGGTGGATGAAGTTAAGAAACTGTGTACATCTCTGCGTCGAAATGCCAAGGAAGAGCGGGTACTTTTCCACTACAATGGACATGGCGTCCCCAGGCCAACAGTAAATGGGGAGATCTGGGTCTTCAATAAGGTGCGTCTTTGCGAAGCAGTGCTTGAACAGCTGAATCTTTTTTTACTGCTATGTAAATTATTGAAGTGTTCCATTAGAGAACAATGGGGTTTGCAGGGTTTAAAATGTGTTCACAGGTATTTGTTTGGCTCCCTGCTGACAGCTGTTTGCTTGCTTAGTGTTCTTGAAGTTCTGTGAGACCAAATAGGTTGTCCCTCACCTCCCGATGGGGCAGGAGGGTCTTCTCTCAGATGTACTAAAGCTCATTTGCAAAACACTGGAAAGCCAGTTCCACTCGCTTCATCTCTTTTCAAAGGTAGCACCCCAGCTCTGTCATGTCTGGGCAAACACTGAGGCTCCCCGATCGACTTGGCTTTGCTGCCTTATGTCACTGACTGATTGTCAAGTTCTTACCACGAAGTTTATGCTTAAAATGACTAACTACTAACTCTGAACAGCCATTGTTCAAACTACCTAGAGATACTGCATGAGGACAATAAACCGTATGGCTAGCTCTGCTTCCAGAGCACAGAGTACTGAAGAGCCTCCAAGTACAATATAAGAGGTATCTTTTATTTTTTTAAAGCCTTTTGTTGCTCCTGCTTAGCCGTGGTTTGTAGCCATGGTTTGTACAGCTGCGTATATCACACGCAACACCCTTTCAGCAAGTCCAAGTGTGACCTAAATGTACTTTGCTTTCCCTTTAGTTAAGCTATTTACTGTCTATTAAGGGTAACTGATTTAGAATGGAGTCTTAGGAAATTTGGAGATACTGCATGTAGCTGAAAAATACATTCAGCTGACGCTAGGACTTGCATTCATTATTATAGATATGCTCCTATTTTATTTTGAGCTTCTTTTCTCATACTTTACGTGTATTATTTTTATAATTGAATGACCACTCACTGGTAATTTGAAAGAGCAGGGTAGAAGGGAGGGGGAGAAAGTGCAAGAGGGCATCAATTCATTCTGGTGCATCTATATTGGAGACTTGATTAGTATTCAGACTAATAAACAATTGGTCTGAATACTAATTCATTTTGAAGCTGAATTTGGTGTTTAAGAACAAATAGGAGTGACTTTCTTCTTACTTAACAGCCAGTGGGTAATAAATAAGCCAGAAAGAACACAGGGCAGAATGTGTTACACAAGGAAGAGGAGGAAATTACTGCTCAATGAAGTTGTGTGTTGTGCCAAATGCTTTATTAAGAGCTTACTGGGTATTTGTCAGTTTGCCTGCAGTATCAGCTGGGGTAATGTGGTGTGGATGCCACTGGTGATTAGGAGCTGAGGTCTCCCTGCTTTATCTTACAGACAGTGGAAAAAAATTGATTGTCATAGAGGTTGATGGGGAAAGTGGAGACTTAGTAATTTTTGCAGCTTGCTAACGAATATTGACTGTTTTGGAAAGAAAGAATCAGGAGTAGAACATTTCTTTTAAGCAAAGGATTAAATTTAAGGAAATACTGCGGGGCAGGGGGGAGGAATCGGCATGTTTAGAAATCAGTCCTGAGGAATTCAGGCTCAGATCTAAGCTGAGGGCCTAATGAGGCTCAGTATTAATAGCAGTCTTGAATTGAAATAGTAGAGGTACTGAAATTTGACTGTGCTGACATTTTAAAATTAGATTTAAAATGCTCATGCATGTACTTGAAGTCTCAATTATAAGAGCACGAAGGCAGAGCTGAAAGGGACCTTGAGATTATCCAAGTCAGGGGCTAAAAGGAGTGAAACAGGTCTTGCTGGTGGATGTGGCATGTTACAGGCTGACCTGTGTTTGTCGAAGCAAATAAAATTTTTTGGATTTATACTGACTTCCTCTAGGGCGAGGCTGAGGACCTCTCTCCTGTTCCCTGGGGCGTGTGGTCCTGGTGAGACTGTCCGGCTGTTACCGAGGTTTTGGTGCAGGTGCTGCAGGAGAGTGGAGGGCGGTGGGGCAAATGGGAGGTGCAACATCTGTTTTAATTCAAGGATAGGAGACAGCAATGAATTTCAAGAATCTGTCCAAACATTTCAATGTGCTTTTGTTCTTGGTCTGTAGATACTCATTTTCCTCTTTTTTTTTTT
>NW_010555628.1:0-9076 GCF_000687285.1 Phaethon lepturus
CAAAGGCAGCCCCTTCTTCCTCGCCTCCTCGAGCCTCGCTGCCCGCCGCGCCACGGCACCCCTGCGGCTGTCGTCCTCACAAATGCCCTCGGGCGGAGGGAAGCACATTTTCTCTACTTTCTATATGTTACAGACAGCAAACTGAGGCAGAGTGAAATAAGATTACCTGCTCAAAATCCCCCAGGCAGTCTATGACAGGGCTGGGCGCTGAGCCTCAGATTCCCAAATCCCTTGATTAATGGTGGGACATTCCTGGCCTCTCTGCTGGCCTGCTGCAGCATCTCGCCTGTGCCCCGGCAGGCCAAACGTCAGAAATCCCCCAGTGCTGGGTAACGCTGTCCTACACGCTGTACCCAGCTCAGCCACCGTCTGCAGGTCCCCACATCCCCCACGTCCCTCACCAGCACATCCCCAGTACGCAGCAGCAGCTCCCTAGACTTTTCCAGCACCTATCCCAGTACACTTAACACTTCTTCCTTCCTTCCCCACACCTTTTCCACACTTGGAGAGCAGTGTAGCTGCAGGGATGTACCCGCAGAAGGTAGCTTTGGGGAGCAGGAGCGACACAGTGTCCCAGGACACAGAGGGAGGGAGGTTGGGACAAGACCTAGGATTAAACTGCACTGAATATTCCGGCCAGGGAAGAAATGATGGAGCCCAGATGTGTCAAAAACGTTTGGATGTTGGTGCTGGATGCTTCTGGAATGATAACCAGGTTGTAGGGTACAGGTTTCACCTGCTAACAGCTGCAGTACTTCTTGGCTTCCCCCCCCAGCGGAAAACGGGAAATCAGGAGAGTGGTGTCAATCACGAAGATAAGGGCTACTGCAATATCTAAAATATGTATACATCTTCGGGTGCTGAAAGCAGTTAATAGCAACTTGTATTCATACAGCTCTAATAACCCAAAAAGAAATCTTAAGAACAGCGTGATTCGAACAGACATAAAAGTCATTTTTATTCTCTCAGTTCAGATAATGCACTCCTTCAAATCTCTTTGCACAAAGCAATAAGCAATCCTCTTTTCTGAAGAAATCATTGCCTGAACAACATTTTTAAGTTAGAGAATTATGATGTCTTTTCTATGTTCTGCACCTTTAAATGTGTCAGACTACTATCCATTTTATACTTGCTGTGTTCACCCATGTGTGCAGACACACACCTTGTGTCATGGAGACTGCAGCATGTTCTTTCTCGTTTGCTGTTTTTAAATATAAGATAAAAGTTATTTGGACTGCAATGATCTATTTATTCTTTATTGAAATATATAAAGCTTCATCTGCCACTGCAACGCATTCGTGTTTGAGGTGCCGTGTGAGAGCTGCTCAGCAGCACAAAGGAACGACAGAGCTAGTGCTGGTTAGAAAATAGATTTTCTGTCCTGAAAAACAGTCCAGGATTTCTTCTTCTTTGTTGTTGCTGTTCTGAATCAGGGCAAAAAGCTACATTTCTAAAAGTTTTCACATGGTGCAATTCTAGAGGAAGGAAATTATTTTTTGTTTGATATATCAATCCTCTTCATTTTTATGTAAAATCCACATTTGAAACCAAAAGCATTTTATAGCTGCACATTTGCACTTCAGAAATGACAAAACCCAGCACACTTGGATTCCCACTAAATTCCCACTCCCTTTTTCTTTGCCCAGTCCCCATTTTGTGAAGAAGGGCCATATTGTCAAAGTACTATTTTCTATACAGGAGCTGTTTTTTCAAAAGAGAAGAAAAGAGACCAGATTCAGGTAACCAGAAGAATCTTTGAACAGTTAAGATCGTCTTATCTGCACAATTAAAATGCAAGCACAGGGCCTTAACATTTGCTCTTCCCTAACTGCCAAGTACGGCAGTAACTTCTTACAACCTGCAAGAGGTATCTCCATGTTTTCAGGTGCTCCCAAGAGATCACCTGATCCTGACTTTCGGATCTGTTCACTTCACTATTACAAAGCATCATCTTAAATTTCATACTATCTCAAAAAGCTCCAGAAGAGTCAACACTATTCCAAAGAATTAGCCCCGCATTGGGTTAAAAAAAAAAAGTGAACAGAAGTACCGTTGCATTAAAATAAATGGCTAGCAAGTGGTCTAAATAAAGCATTGCTATCTGATGCCTGAAAACAGATTTGACTGAAAAGGTATGCTTTCAGACTAAGAAAGCAGAAAAAACTAATTAGACAAGAAGCAACCGTGAACAAACATGTTAGCAGAATCAATAACTGGAACTGATCAGCTATTTCTTTAATTGTGCCAGCTGGGCTCTAGCGATGTGCTTAGAGGAGCATAATTACCCGTTTCGGTTGTACAGCAGAGTTCTTTTTCTTTTCCTATCCTTTTATTCACCCTCCTTTCTTTTCTTTTACGTTAGGAGCTGGTCATAAGCCATTAGAGAAAGAAAAACAGGGTTGAGAAATTAGTGGAAAATGAGCCATCCTCATACGTAAGATGATATTATATGAATAATTAGAAGTAGCCCTGAACAGTTATGCCAAATGTGACCTAATAAGAAAGTGAGCCATCAAGGAAATGTAACTAATTTCTTAATGTAAAAGGACATTGTGTGTGCTGTGTGCAAAGCAGCACTGTAAAATAAAATAAAATAAAGTGAAATAGGGGTGATTCTCTTTCATATTTTGACATGCGTACCAGGGATTGTTCTAATTTGTAAGGCTGTGACTGATCCAGGCACAGAGTTCTGCTACTAAAGCACTGAAGTCTACGCTGTACAGCTGCCTGCTACTATTAGAAAGAAACCAGGACAGACATAAAATAAAGCACAGAAAGGAGAGGGAAAGCGGAGAGGAGAGAGAGAAGGGGCTCACTGATTAATTACCAAGCCCAAAAAACCAACCCACCCTTCCTTGACTGATGTTTACCCGTCTTTAATTGACAGCAAAACAAAAGGATTTAATAACTTCAAGGCTCTTATGGGAAGCTCCATGGAAAATCCATAGCGGTGCAGAGGAAGCTTGGCTTTTTTGATCTATAGCAATGGCTAAATGGGTCTCCATTAGAGCAATGGCTACCCCGAAAAGTGAAAATTAAAAAGTGAAATATACATTTAATCAGTAACAGGCTAATATATCAAAAGAGTTGGCCTATCCCAACAAGAGGCCTGATTCAAAACACATTGACGTGAGCAGAAAAAAGATTCATGCCCCACAAAAGCGTAAGCTCAGAAACTTGTCCAAAGCTGATCTAAACCCTTTATACAGCTGAAAGCCTCAGAAAACCAAGACCGGTCCTATTTTCTGGTTGCAGGCAGGTCACCTCCCCATCACGGGAGCAGTCCTAATTGGTGACATGACCTAGAGAAGGCCAGCGCTGTGCCGGGGGGGACTGGGTGGCTCGCGCCAGCGCCCAGCCACCTCTGACCGCAGCATCGCCTCTGAATACCCACCGCTTCTGCTTTCTTCCTCGCTCTTGCACGCACCTTCTCCGAAGCTATAAACTGCACACCTAAAGGGAAAACCCCTTCCGGAGTGTGGGGGGCAGCTGAAGGGAACTAGCAGGAAGTAGAAAAAGAAGCGAGACGCAAGAATAGGCACCAGAAGCAGCCAGCAACCTTAACCCACCAGCTCTGCAGGCCAGGAAGCAAGCCAGGGCTATTTTCCCAGCAAAGCCATGGCGGGATGCTGCACACCAGGGTCCCTACGGCTGGGGTTCATCCTCAAAAACCGGCAGAACGCATCCAAGCGCCAGCAGTGCAGGGCTGGCTTGTGTATGCCAAGGAGGCTTGCATAGGTTGGCATTTTATCTGAGGCAGTATTTCTACGCTTAATTCCATTTTTCTAGCTGAAGCTATTTAGCTTTATTGTGTGACACATATGTCTTTTGATATGGAAAAGAAACTTTTGTGAGGCAATATTCAAAGGGGTCTGCATTTATGTGGGCAGTTACTTCTGGCAGACATCAGTTCTTCACAGAGAGGAGTAGCAGGATTTAGAGCTAATTAGGGAAATTATAAAACAAAAAGGTATTCTCTGACAATGAAAGATTCTTCAATCAAGATCAGTCAATCATCCTGACAAGGAAAATAATTTAAGATTACTTGATGAGAGAATAAAAGTGCCTTACATGGGGTTAAGTCCCAACAATGTTCGTGTTACCTTTTAACATAAGTGTCTGTATAGGCACTTAGCATTATATAATACATAGAGAATATCACAGCAGATCGCAGTTTCATCTTTCAGTCTTTCAAAAAGTATTTAAGTTTCTGATCATTTAGATCTTCACTGATTATTCATCACTACCACATTTTCAGATAGGAGATGCTAAATTAGCTATTTACTATGGATGTTATTCACTATGCTGCTGAGCACAGCCACTGAGCAAGCCTCCCAGAAGCAGCGGATGATAACGCTTTCTGTGCTCATCCTAGGTACGATGAGCTCCATTTCAGCGCCAAACAGGCTGGCACAAAAAGTGGTCATGGGGCTAGGCTGAGGAAGAATGAAAGTATCAATTGTCACCAACAGCTATCAGCCCTAATAGAGATGATATGGAACAATGTTCCAAGGACTTCATCTTCAGAAAGCCTGATTATGCCAAAACAAACTCAGAAGGGAGAAATTTGCCCAAAATTAAGTCAAGGCATTGATTAGATTTCACCAGAACCCATTTTTACACTAACAGCAGTCCTGGTTTGGCTGTCCATCCCTAGGCCCAGTTAAGGCTCATTTCCACAAACGTTTTAAGGGTTGTAAGGACATCAGAGCTACGGCCAGCATTGCTCTAGCTCCAGGAGGACCATATGCGCCCACTGACAAACCATACCTGTGCCCTGGTGAGGTATCCCAGGCAAGAGAGGACATTGACAAGCTCAGAGCAGCCTGGAGGAGGATGTTTAGGCACACAGGAATGGGGAAATAAAAGATTTCTCACTCCTCTCTTTCAGCAAAGACTCCTCTTCGCTCTTGTCCTGTGGGGGTTGACTTTAGACACAGGGAGGAGATGCCTCAAAGACTTGGGCAGAAGAGGAGTGCCTGGGAAGCCTCATGTAAGGCGGCAGGTGGGTGGGATGCTGGTCCTTGGGTCCATGTCCCAGGAGAGCGGGCTGGCTTTCCACTGCCACCACGCTTCTGGGGAAAAGCAACGCTGAAGGCTCCGGATCGTGGAGTATCGCTTTAACTTTGTACGAGTCGAAAATTCCTCTTTGACTTCGTATCATTGCTGTTTGTATTGCCGTTGTCGTCAGAGGCCTTGGCTGAAGTTGGGTCCCCACTGTGCCAGGCACTGCACAAGCATATGGTTGGAGACAGCCCCTCTCCCCAAGGGTTTACAGCCTAACTAGACTAGACAGACCAAATTAACATCACTCCTACTTTCCAAGTAGGAAGCTGTGACATAGAAGGAGTTTAACAAGAGTTGGGAACCTAAATGTTTCTAAAATACAGCTTTCAAGCTTTCTGGGTCTCAGAAGCAGAATTACACTTTGCCACCTTCTACTATGAAAATACAGCCTGACTTTGGAGTGACCTTCAGAGCCCGAGATACAAAGGGAGCTTTTGGCCTCATTCAGAGCATAAAACTCGGCCCCGGTCACACAGTCTGCTGTAACAACCTGACAGCCTTTTACATCTCTAAATGCCAAGGTGAGCATTTACTTTGAAAAGGAAAACGTTTTAAAAACCAAAGCAGCTCTGAGAACTGTTACGCAAGGCTATCATCGGGAAATTATTCCTTTCTGCTGGTATATTTTTTCTCCCTCCTGTAGTATGATCTGAACGCTAAGTACAGCAGTCAATATGTAGTAATCAGGCTAATGATTGTCTAATAGCTAAATTAGGAGAGTGACTCTTAATCATGCAATATGATGCCAATAGTCTAGCACCAAAATCCAGACATGAAGCAAAACTCTTTGATTACACTTCACATTTTTAAAGGCCTAATTAACTTTTATAAGACTTCTTGATTTTTAAAATATCTGGAGTGAACGGAGTGCAACATCAAAACTCTAGAGAAAGCAGCAAATGTGTTTCTTTGACATATCACTTGCTAGGTCTACAAAGATGGTAGACCTCCATACAAAACTGTTAAAATTATGGAACCCACAAACATATATAATGTTAGAAATCTTTTGATACTTGTATTAATTTTCTATAAACCTAAGCTCCCTAATAAAAATAATTTAAATGGCCTTGCAGAAATACAATCCATTAAGCGCTATGTAATCTACTCCGGGACCATCTTACAATGAACCCTAAGTGAATTTGTCCAGTTGAAGCTCAGAGAGAAGGTAAAGGGAAAATGGAAAGAAAAAGGTAAAACATAGGCAATATAAAACTTGGACAAAAAGACAAATGAGCCTATGCAATCTCCATTCTGTGCATTAGTATATTTGATTAGTCATGTACCAGTTCTATCATTCATATTAGGAAAGAGCTTCCATTAAATTAGAGTGATTTCAAATCCTTTATTACAAATCTGTTGAACTTCTTCTAATGAAATAGGAATATAGAGATTCTAATTTTAAAACAACAAAATCTCAAAATCTACTTTGCTGAAATTACTGACGATGGAACAGGGGAACCGTCTGGCCTCAAATAAGATTATAGTTCCTGATGCCCTCCCCCCCAACAAAAAAAAGGGTAGAAATATCCTACCAGAGAGTTACTTGCAGTCTGGATCATCTTGCAGAATTCCTGCCAGAAAAGCATCTCAGAAGCCAAGAGGAGTTTACCATAGTAAAAAAGAAATAAGCTATAAAACCTACATCTAATGCTCACTGAAATCAGTGGGCAGTCCTTTATATGAATACAGGAAAAAATGAATGTAATTAATGCAGCTAAAGACCGTTCTTCTTACTTAGAAAAATAATTCTGTTGGTTTCAAGCAAACTAACTGCATGGCTACAGCAAGTAGTGTTTGGCCCATCAGTGCGGGAGACACCTCGGAAACACCATGGTAACTAAGAAAACTGCTTCAAGGGAAGGCGAAGGGAAGAGATTTAACATGCTTTTCCCCTACCTACGTATTGAACTTGCTGAAGTTTTGACACTCATTTCAATCACATCCAGTATGCTTTCCATCGTGGGGAAGCTACAATGCACCCTCTTGTTTTAAAGGAACTTTGGACTACTCTCCATCCGCCTAGATAATGAAAACAAGATCCTCAGGTACTACAACATTTCTGAAATCAGATAATGAACTGAAATCATATGTGTCATGGATTAGGCTCTCTCTGAATCAATTTATATTGGATATTTTGCTGGGAGATTGACCCAGATTCCATACATTTTTTTAATTACTGGAAAATCACTTCAGCCAATTGTCCCATTATGGATGACATATTTCATCGTTGTTCAATATTAAATCATAAAGGGAAGAAAAAAATGAATGGTGAGGTGTACGAGTTAGCATTTCACTTCCCCGCACTGACTGCAGAATCTTACTGAATGCTTATGCCTAGTCTTTATAAGTGATTAGCCTGATGTGTCACTGAATTGCCTTCAGATTACTAGGTTCCAAATTCAAAAGCATTTCTTCTATTATTATTATTTTAAAATTCAGTCTTCTATTTTTTTAACAAAGGTGTAAGTCAAAATAGTGTTTTATATTATGTTATAATATGTTTTCCCTGGCCCCCGGCCTGCAGTTGTTTGGATAGCTGGCCAAGTGTGGTATCTGACAGTAGAGGAACAGTGTGGATAGTTTGCCATTCCTATGGGGATCAATCTTTGGCAATAAATTTGGACTGGATGTCTGTTAGTAGAGTGTGTCAAAACTGTGCCAAAAGCACTTTTGGATGTATAATAATAATAAATGAGTGTTGCATAGCATTAGTAGAGGAATTCTAATACAAGTTGTCCATCATTTCACAGTAAGTTCTTTACCATGTTACTGAATTTATGTCTCACAATAAATTAACCGTATCAAGTACTTCATCCCCTAGGTTCAGAAAAATAAACATACATAAGTCTAGGTAACTTCCATGCCAACAGAACAATGCCCATATCCCTGCACATTCCTTTAACATACAACTGAAACAGACACAAGTCTAAAAGCCAAATTCATGGCTGGAGCAGGAGGACACATTAGAGCACAACCTGCAGAGCTGGGCACGCTCACACCAGCCATCAGCCGCCTGCTTGCCTGAAGTCTGCAAAAATCCTCAATGAATGGTGTATATAAAGGTTTGTTCCACATTCCACTGTGCTGAGTCGGTACCAGCCAATCTAAAAGGGCTTATCTTTATATAGTTTTCCAGTCTGATGCAGAAATGTAGACAATAAATCTTGGTAGGAAAAATATGACTTAACTGCTACAAGAATCATGCCAATCCTTTATGGTATAGCAGTCGGTGTTTATAAAACAGTAGCTACTGTTGAAAGCAAACACACACATAAGAAATGTTGTGTGTTTAGAGAAAAGCCTCACAAACTTAAGAATAGGTAAATACCCAGAAGTATTTTGGCATCTCCAAATTCTGAGAGCATTGGCGAGAACAGGTGTATTGGTATGATAGGAATCTCTGAAGATGCCGAGGTTTGGTTCACGTGATGGTAATACCAAATGATCATTACATGCAAGGCAGCCCAAGCAATCGTTATGCGAAAGGAAAATTGACACTGTAATCTGCAGGAAGAAGAATCAAAAAGGACTTGATTTGGAAAATGTAGTCTCCAAATTCCAAACTTTGCAAAGGAAAATATACATTAGTTTTAGCTGCTTTTTTAAGAATAAGATTTTTTTTTAAGAATTTAAGAATTTTTTAAAGAATTTGATCTTTTAGAAGGGAGGACAGTTCTGAACATGCTCAGTTATATCCATGGCTAAAGCAAGACTATGATTCAGCTTTCACCCAACAGCTTTCCAATTATATGGTCTACAGACATACGAAACATTTCACAACATCAAGTTTGAAAATGCTGGACAAAGCTCAGGAATCAAAAACTAGTCCAACTTTAAGGAACATCAAGAACTTATCCTTTCGAAGCCAACAGAAGTTACAGGTGAGCCTACTTGCCAAAAAAGCCTATTTTTAAAGCTGATTAAATATGGGTTGCAAAATGCTCATGTTTGAGCAGTGACTCACAGGCACTGACTCCCCAGGGATGGTCTGAGGGGTGCATGCAGGAAT
>NW_010555628.1:9107-9667 GCF_000687285.1 Phaethon lepturus
ATGCAGCATGTGCTGTCTTCTGCCAAGAGGTGCATCTTCTGGAGGTATATTACAGCAAAGAAAGCACGGGATGGTGGGTTTAAGATGCTACAATTAGCAATGCATGCTTCACAGCAACATGGCCTGTGGACAGCAAAGTTATCTGGAATTTCTTGCTGTGCTGTGTACTGCCACACGGTTTTCCCAGCCTGAAGCACCCAAAGAGGGAATTCCTTTCCACTTTATTCACAGTGTTTCAAAAACACTCAGGAAGACTCACCACCAACAGCTCCACATGATGGAGGCTGTAACTCTCCTCCACCCAGATAAGAGCAGGTACCTTCTGAGAGAGACTGCACACTGCAGCTCTCTGAACGGAGCAGCAGGCAGGCATTGAGCCAGGGTGCAGCTGTGATTGATGTGCACTTTGTGTGCTTTGTGGCTCACTCTATGATATTTCTAAAGGAAAAACTTTGGTGGAGTGACTGACACATCAGTTGTGCAGTTTCCATCACCAACAATGGGAGTTGCACAGCTCAACTCTTTCAGACCCAACTGTATGAGGTTTAATAAGGCCAAGT
>NW_010555629.1:0-21271 GCF_000687285.1 Phaethon lepturus
GCCAGTTCCTCACCCAGCAAAATGTAGAAATGCACCAGTCCCTTATTTATCTCTGTGGCCCTTCATTGGATTTTCTCCAGTATGTCCATGTCTCTTCTGTACTGGGGAGCCCAGAACTGGACACAGTATTGCAGGTGTGGCCTCACCAGTGCTGAGTAGAGAGGAGAGGTCACCTCCCTCGACCTGCTGGCCATACTTTGCCTAATGCAGCCCAGGATGCCAGTAGTCTTCTTTGCAGCAAGGGCACATTGCTGGCTCATGTTCAACCTAGTGTCTACCAGGACCCCCAGGTCTTTTCCTGTCAAGCAGATTTCCAGCATACATCAGTGCATGATGCTGTTCCTTCCCAGATGCAGGACTTTGCACTTCCTCTTGCTAAACTGATGTTCTGGACTGCATCCTCTTGAGATAAGCTACATCCTGCAGTGCATGGGACACTGAGTGAAATCCCATAACCACAGTCATTCTTTGGTAATTTTTTCCTGTGTGCATGTTCATGGATGTGTGTTTTTCCAGACTTTATGTTACTGCCTTAACCACTGGAGGTTGTTCAGCCTTGCATTCTAGTCATAAATCACCTGAATGTGTCAACCTTGAAGGCTAATCAGAATGGGGTAGAAGGTGTAGCAGGCACGTATGAGAAGAAGAACTGAGAGGAAAAGAAATTTGATGTTTTCATTTTGCCTATCTTTTTTTTTAACATCAGAAATTGATTAAGAAGGGAGTCATGACAGCTTCTAAACTGGCTGGAAAAGTCCTTGGCAATTGAGCTGCACACAGAGATCATAGAATCATAAAATATCTTGAGTTGGGACACATAAGGATCATCGATGTCTCATGTCCTGTTGTAGTGAATGGAGATCTATGTCACTACCCACTAGAGTCTTGAGAAGATTTAGGTCTCAGCCATCAGAAACTGAAGTTATGCACATATTTATGCACTGTCATTTGAAATGCCCTATAGTACTCTGGCTTCTGGCTGCAGAAATACAATAGTGTCGCACAGGTCCTTATCTGTCAGCCCACACATATCTCAAAGACCTCCCAGTGCTTATGTAGGCAACTGAACTGAACCTTACTCAACACATACTGAGAAATCTAGAGAACAATCGTGTTACCTTGTAAGAGAAACCTAAAGCTCAATTCATCTGTCTATACATTGGTACCTAGAGCTATCTGAGATGCTCTAAGATATATAACACACCCACATGAGGCTGTCAGATATGGCACAGGACCTGTGGGAGACCTAAACTGTTCTGGAGTGGCAGAAGGTAGTCAGGCAGAATACCTCACTGTACCTGAAATGATACCAGATACTTGTGTTTAAGCAATGGAATCACCTTTTGATGCTTATTCACTACAACGGGAGTCTAGATGCCTAATTCACATGTAGATGCTTACATGAAGAAACCTAAATGTATATGCTTTATGATGGAGTTGGATATCACCACAACCGTCGTATATGTTCTGTTTATTCTCCTGTGTCTGCTCTGATCACATTCAATACCAAAAATGCAAGGACTATTACAAATGAAACATCTACTTTTCTGTGTAATATAAATCTTCTCACAGAACTCCTGTACAATCTCCCGTAAGTGTTGACTGGAACTTTCTAATCAAATTCTTCATTTCCCTTAGCTTGTGAAGTCACAGGCCTCCTAAGGTTGCTTTACTAACTTATTTTTTGCTAATATGGCTGCCACAATTATTTCTATGATTCAGCCACTGTTGACCATCAGTATTGTTGGAGAAAGTCTGAAGTGTTCAATTAAAGCTAATGATATACTTTAGAACAATAATCTACATTTTGTAATGGCAAAATTTAAAATCAATACTTCTATAACTCATCTTGAGTCATTGGAAGTCTCTAGTATGATGTGCTACATGAAGCAACACTTCAAGAATAGTAGCTCACAGGTGTTCAAGTCCCTGCAGTTTCAGTATGTTTGCCTTTTTAAAATATAGAAACTAGATTAACAAAATGTAGACCTGACAAAAATAAATTATTAGATTTTGTTTCCAAAGTGTAAAACTTTATGCAATTTTTTCCATGAGTTTAAAAAAATTACTTCTAAAGAAAGGTATCCTTAGAAACTAAATTAAAAAATCAAAAATATTTGTCACATAAATAACACTGGAAAGATGAGATTTAACATATATAACATGAGGATCAAGAATTATCCTGGTTTGAGTTTACTATTTTTAACAAACAAATTAAAATCCCAAAAATATTGTGTAATTTTTTATTATTTTCCTATATCTTATTTTCCTGATGGGTAAATTTTCAAGCACTTACAGCAACAGTCATATTAGTTTCAGCCAGAGTTACAAAACAATCCAAAGGCCCGGAATTTGCCCCTTTGTGAGCAAAGTACATTTGATCCTAGGTAAACTCGGATGTCAAGAAAGGAGAAAAATACCATGACTAATCTGCTGATCAGAAGGGAGATTCACTATTTCTGAAGCTCAGCTACCACTGTGAGGTAGTTGGGAGCTTCTGCTTTGAGTTTGTTTTTGACTGAGTTCTTTCTCCAGGTAAATTTAATTTATCAAGTGATTGAGATCATAATGGAAGGCTATTTAAAAAACAAACCAACAGTTTCTTATTTTGTAGAATGTTGATCAGTTTAACTAATAAATAAAAACTTTTTTTTTTTAAGCATGAATTCACTGTTCAAGGAGAATTCAAGATAGGTCTTTCAGTATATGTGCTGTTTCCAATAACTGGCATAGAACAACATGCATAAACTTACTATTTTAAGGATAGACATCATGTTTAATTTACAACAAACTTGTTGGCTTAGTAGGGGAAGAAAGTGATATATGAAACCTGGGTGTGCGACTCAGTTGACTCTGATCTGAGGGTAGCAGGAAGGCATCAGAGAGCAATTCTCACTTGGAATCCATTGAAAGTGGAGCTGCTCAATCCTTTCATCCAATACAGAAGAAACTTAATTACAAGAAGTGACATTATACAACGTAATAAAAGTAGTGTCAGCTCCAAATCCATGAAGGCTTGTTGACACAGGGAATGAGTCAAATTGATGGGACCATATGGTGAGAAGGAGTGCGTGAACAAGTCTCCTTGTCTTCCATCCAGAGAAGTTTGTGGCAGCATTCTTGACTGCAAATATATCTCACATCCTTTAAATCCATCTGTGCAGTGCCATGCAGACAAGATGAATGGTGGTGAGCAAAACAAGGTGTTCTATGAAGGGAGGTCCTCAACATAGCTCTGCCACATCTAGGTACAGCCCAAGCTTGTTAACACTGAGCAAGATATAATGTTTGTACTGCCACAAGGATCACTCATATAATTTGTCATAAACAACATGGATCATTACACAGGAATTTATTTTGCCACAATAAAAATTTAAAACAATTTATTCAGTGATTAAATAAATTGTGAAACAAAGAATTTTAGATTGCCACAAATTCACAGGAGGCTAGATAGTAGATACATCTGAAGCTAATTGAAATCTTTCTGCTGACTTCAGTTGGATTCGAATAAGCTTCAGAGAAGCTGCGGGTCACCTAAAATACATTATTTTCCTCCAAACAGATAAATGCTGATATACAAAGCCCTGGGTAGGACTAGTTCATACTCTGCTGCGCTCTTGGTTCCATGGAGATCTATTCAAATTGGAATGGGAGAAGCTTATTAAGTAAACAATGAAGATCGTATATTACAGGAAGGCTAAATGAAATAATTTTGTTGAGTTGACAGACTGGGAGAGGGTTGAATTGTTCCTTCTGAAAGAGTGAGACCAAGGGTTGGGTGAGAGAGATAGAAAAAAAGAAAAATAAATAAAAAGCATAAGAAAGTGAAAGAACAATTTACAAAAAAAAAAAAGAAGAAATTAATTCAATGAGCTGTGAGTAAAGAAGAGCTAGAAATTTGATTTTTTTTCTAATAATGAAAACACTAAGGCTCTGGAGCACCCTTCCAGAGAAGAATAATGAGAAAAATTAGCTAATTTAAGGACGCAGTCTGTGTCCAGCACTACAGGAAGTTGTTGCCCGTGAAAAAAAACAGTTGAATATGATAACTCAGAAGGTGCTTTCTTGTATGTTCGCACTAGTTAAGAAATTGGTTAAGGACACAGAGTTTAACAGTAATCCATCATCGCCCTGACTGCTGTATGATTAGTACACTCCCAGGCATGGTTTTAGTCTGAACCCAGCAACACTTTCCTGGACAGGAGCATGGTTTGGGATGTAACACATGACATAAATCGTTCTCAGCAGGCAGTATGGATGAGACCATCTTGCTGAGGGAAGGGAGAGAAAGAAAACATTTAGTCATGGGCAAATTTCACAGTGCCATTTGTCAGAAGTGCCAGAGAATGGCCCCAGAATGTTTTAGAAGTAAAAATGTGTCGTTTAAGTTTGCTATTCCTCCTAGCTTAACGAGACATTGGCCTAACCTGGAGGTTTTCAAGCAGGGGTATAGCTTTTGGAGGCTGGATACAGCCAACTACCATCATGGTATTGCAAAGGGATTTCCAACCCACCAGGAGCAGTGACCAGTTTACAGTGTTAAGCTAGTCTGCACAGTAACGTGTTTATAATTATTTATAAAAGTGACTTTTTTGTTCTTATTTTCTCATAAAATCCCTAAATCAATCATTATATTCCTCCTGGGGATCTTGCCAGAGAGTCTAGAAGTTGGGTGTTTTCTTCTCAGTCCTCTGACTCCTAGTCAGTCTTGGTTATCTAGCATGTTAGAAGTATTTTGGTCCCCTTCCAGGCCACATATAAATAAATTGGTAAATCTTTTATTCAAGACAACTCTTGTTAGCCCCTAAATTTACAAACACAAACTCTCTAGATGGCCTTCACTGCCCATAATAACAGACTGAAGAGTGTACTGCAGTGTAATTCCAATTAGTTTTTTTACAAGTGTATCATCTGCCTTTTATGAACAATAAATCTTCTTAAGTAATTAATTTTGGGTTGTAGTTTTGTTTTGTTTTGTTTTTTCTTTACTGAGCAAAACTTTCAGTTGCTGCTGTTCTATCCTGAGGGATAAAGAATAAGTTCATTGATAATAACTCTATTTTCAGTATTCTCTATTTTACAACCTGGGCTCAGAATATTCTTTCTTGTAGGTTAGAATAATTTTAAACTGTTTCATCAAATATCAGATAAATGTAAGAGGAATCAAGTTCAACTGAATGAAAATAGAAATTGGAGCATAAGTTACTTGGTACTTAGTCAAACTGTCATGTTAATGCTTCAAATGGGGATATCCTTTATAAGCTTATGATGTGGAAAATGATTTATCAGGATTTTAATTTTAATTAAAATGTTTGGTTTCCAAATTTATTGAGTGAAAGTTGATATATTGCATCAGGAGACTGACAGGAGACCAGATTTAGTCTCTTTGGTTGCTCTGCTTAGCTTTTTCTATGTTAAAACCCAGAAAGCTAAGCTATAGTGTACCATCTAATTTATTAGAGCCGCCTGAAGGACTGATTATTGCCTTATCCTCCTAGTTACTTCAGTATTACTTTAACAGATCCATACCTTAGATAAATCAGGTCTGATTCCTGAATCAGAAAAAAGGAGATAAACTGACTGATGTGGTGAGTCTAAGTGAAACCAAAATTACAGCTCCCAAGTAGGTGATTCTGCAAAAACAGTGGGGCCTGCTCTTTGGTCTTCTAATGATCTGCAATGCACCAGAATGGCCACTGGCATGTAGCTGAGCATGAGTAGCTGACGTTTTTGAAACTCATCTGCATTCATTCATCTTCATAATTTCTGCTTCTTTGCACAGACTTACTGTTCTTTCTGTAAGGCCACTTAGAATCTTTAAAAGTGTCACTAAGTTGGATACCTGAAACACCCATACCTGGGAAGGGATTTCATACACAGGGTCAATCCTGCACTACTACCCATTCTGACCCAGCATGTCAAACAGTTTCTGCAACTATTTTCTCATCTTTTAAAAAATCTCCTCCTGTCATAGATGGTTTGAGATAAGGGCTTTATTTTTATACACCAGTTGTGTAGTAGTAGTTAGCGTACCACAGACCTGGTCCACTGCTGAGATTCTTGTGCACTGCCACCAAGCAAGTAACAGGCATTTGGGGACTGCACTCGGGCTGGCAGTGTCTCCTCCTAACAGTTCACAGAATTACTGGTTTAGCCCAGTCACTGCTCTATGTGTCTGAAGGTACTGCTTGCCAACCTGCTGAGCAATGCAATTAAGTGTTATTCCATTGCTTTCTTTGAGTTGCGAAATTTTTCTTTTCATTTTCCATGATCCTGAGTAGGAACCCTCTTTATCTTTACCTGCATTTTGTCCAAAGCATGAGTGGCATGTCGCCATCTCAAGGTACTCCTTATCATACCCACTATCCAGTGAGTTCTCCTTGAGAGTGATGTCTTGTGTATACCTTGCAGTATCTGCTCTCCATTTTTAGCTGTTGTCGCTTCATTTGTAGTGGGACCTTAAGTAGCCTTATTTTGGAATGGGCTGTTCCGGGACTATGTGACACTGATTGGAATCAATATTGCTCTTTTCTCATACTGATGCTCTTTTTGTAGCAATCAACTTGTGACACCATCCTTACTGTGGTGCTTCCAGCAATGCATACTGTCACTATGCAATGTCTGGTCAGGCATTGTCGTCAGTGCCTATAGTAAATAGGACATTCCTTACAACCAGTGTTTACTTTAACAGCCCTAACACCTTGCTTGCAGGCTGAGACTGCAAATCCACTAATTGAATCGGGATGGGATCTTAAGTTGCTATGTCATGTCACTGTACACAGAAGACTAAAGAAACCTGAGTGCAAACTACAGATTTTATGGAAGTTATTTTCCTTGCCTTACAACAGAGTCTTAAGTTATAATCATCCTTATCTATATACAGACAGCAAGCAATACTCTCTTCATTACCTCTGTTCTGGTCTTGTCCCATTGCACAACGGTTCTTCTGACTTCAAACTGAACAAAGTCCTTTGGGTCTCGGTGGGTCGTAAGCAAAGTTAGGCATTTGCTACCCACCTTGCTGTCCTCCTCATTCTGCCTGACCACTGACCTGAGAGATGAGAGAAGCCCATGTCCGTGTCATTAGGCTTCTCAAGGGCATACTGTTCTGTTTCCACAGATCTGAACATAGTCGTGATATCCTGTGCCCAAATGGGGATTTGCAAGCTAGACATTCATGTGTCTCAATCGTCTCACAGGTTTAAGTAGGCAATGTGCCATAGAAAACCTAACGGTTACAGGATTGATCCCCCAAAAAACAATCATTACTTTTGCTGAGGCAGGTACTCAGAGACAATACTCACCTGTCATGTAATAGCTTAATGTTTACAGCCCTTGACAAGGAGAGAGGAAGCTTGCCTTCTGGGCTCTCCACAGTTGAAGGGAGACTGGATTTATGCTTCTCAAGAAAACACCTTAAACCTAAGCTAGATTCGAAAAAAATGTTAAGAGGATTTCATCATGCCTCCTTCATCCAGTCTGGTGTACATCCTGAGAAGTGGGCTACACTGGGACGGGGAAAGAATATTAAAACCTCAGTGAAAAGGATGACTGAACAGCATACAAAGGGATGTTGGCTGGATTTTTGGCTCTACTGGCAGGACTGAAGCTGTAGTTTGTGTGATACACAAGAGATAAAAGTAGGGACCAGCCATCTTCTTTCTTTATAGTGAGATTCTTCATGAAGTTCCTTTCTTGATCTACTTCTAGTCACGTAAAACAAGACAAGAGTAAAACTAACTTAGAAATGCAGAAATTAAGGATATTTCTGAATTTGTCTGATAGAAGGTTGGAGTCCCGCTGTTCAATACTTAGGCAGCTATTAATTATTTCATGCCTTAGAGGCCAGAGTCATGAACTGACACTTCACTGTACCCTACAACAAAACACAAACCAATAGGACTGTCCGTCTTTTAAGAGATAGAAGAGAAATTTATGTCTGTCACAAAGTTCACAGAAGCTCAAACCTTTTGATAAACTGAGAAAGAGATTTACTGCCTTACATCTACTTCAATGGAAGTAAGATCTACATACTTCGGTCTCGATCCCTTTCGACTTTTTTTTAGATTAAAAAGGAAATGTACTTCTGTTAATTTTTCCATTTAAGTTTGCAAAACACATTGCTGTATACAGAAGATATATTATTCAGGTTCACCTAATGGTTTGCACTCTCCATCATTGTATCCAGTTATAGTAAATGTTTCAGAGGATAGACCTTTTATTCTTTATAAAATGCTAGGACAAGAAATTTAGGTCACATATGCTGAATTAAGTTATAATAAAGTAGGTGATTCTAATTACCCTTCAATTTAAAACAGATGAATGGATTTACAATTGATTTTAAAAGACATCTAAATGAAATCCACAGTGCTTTTGCAGCTGGTTCTAACAAATCAACATCTTACACAGCACACCTGTACGTCACTAGAAATCTTTGTCTTTCAAGAATGAATCTTTGGGAAAAAAACCCCCAAAACAGCTGCTTCAGTATAAAATCTCAAGTCCAAGGAGTTCTCAAATCTGATGAATGTCCACCATGACTGAGAGCTCCATTTTAATAGCCTGGACTTCTTAATGTGCTGCTAGATCAAGAAAAGATCAAGGAACAGTGAAGACAAAATACATCATGCAAAACCTGACATGTTCTGCTGGGAAAGGACACTGAATCAAAGAGATGGCACCAGATCAAAGAGATGGCGTGATGGCACCATGCTGTTTCATGGCAGAATAGATGGCAATTGCGAAACAAATAAATGTTAGTAAAAGACACGATGTTAAAGGAAGGTGTAACAAAGAGATAGTCACTTCAGGGATGCCTAATGACCATGGTTAGCTATCCAAACCCTCTATTTCTTGAAATGGTCCCCCATGTATTTGCTAATATAAATAGTACTTCCGTAGTGTTGCCTTTAAATTTGGAGTTGGCACTACTGCTGCCTCTTTGCTGGAATGTTTTACTGTTGTCATTTGGCAGTTACAAGCATCCTAGAGAATAAAGTAAAGGAAAATCCCTCTCTCATAGAACTAACTGCAGTCATTTTCTTAATCTTTCACTGTAAATACTCTTTGTTTTCTCCTTTTTTTCTATTGTTTTCTGTGGTCGCAGCCTTCAGTAATTGCTTCCTTCTTATTTTCATTTATGCTACATATGCCACTAAATTCCAGGTTGGACAGTTCCTTAGTTACATTCTTTTCAATTTGGCACAGCAGATGCACTCTTGCTCTATTATTAAATTCACTTTTTTGTGTGTGCTTTTACAGCCAAGATGTGCTTCCCTGCAGAAATACTTTGAAGATCAGCAAACCCTAAATTAAAATGAAAAGAGAATTCTCTTCTGTCTTTCTATGAGCCACTGGCAGTGCTGTGCTTTGAGCCAACGCAGAGACCTAGGAGCATAAAATGTTGTTGGGTGTATTAGTTTGGTTGGCTGAGTAAAAACTATATCTTACAATGTTAATTTTGTTCAGGGAACGGTCCAAATCTTTGCTGCCAAACACAGTCCCATGAAAGTGTCCCAAGACGATTGACAGCAATCTGCTGGAAAACACCAAGAAAGCCATGAACAGAAGAGAATCAAAATAAAATCTCCTCTACATACCAGATGCCCTCTGTCTTTTCCCTATCACACTAGCTGTGATCAAAGCCTTATGTTTTATTTTACTGTTAGAAGTTTCTTAGCAGCTTCTAACTTCCCACCCCCCCCGAGAATATTGATGCTATAGCAAAAATAAGTACAATTTTCTGAGTAACATGGGGATGTTGTACATGCAATGTTCTGGAACAGTAATTCCCAATTTTTATAAGCCAAATTTCATACCAGCCAGAATGGATCCCACTGAGAGAGTGTACATCAGGAGAATTTATTAGTTTGGGTTTTATGCATGTATTGGGCTCATACCTCATGGTTTGGGAACCACTGCCCTAGATTAGGAAAGTATCAACTATTCATGCACTTTCATGTCTTTTTATTTTTTCCCCTCTTCTTTATAGCAGTTCATCATATTAACATTCTTTTCATTGTTGTAAATTAGAAGCAATAAAAACCTTTGGCACTTTTAATTGCACTGAGTATGGAAATCTGGAGTTTGTTTTTTTTTTTTTCCTCATGAATTTCAGAAGATTAAGCCGGGGTATTTTCTATGAACTAAAGTTCCATTTTTATTTTGAGGAACTATGTTTATTTGTCTTGTAAAGGTTTTTTAATTCTTATCGCCTAATTCTTCCTCCTCACATAAGCAACCTGATTTCAGAATAACACCAAGCTATTTCAAAAACTGTTTTATCAGTCCAAATTTTCTGTGACTGATAGAGGCACCTTAGATAAGGTAGTGCTTACATTTTAGAATTCTCTCTGAGTTGAGCAATCCTCACTGAAAGTACTTAAATTTCCTTTACAATCCTTTTGGCAGACCTTTAGAAGGCAGTTTGGGCTATAAAAGATCAAAATGTAAGAAATCTTCAGCTGTGTCAGACCCTGGCTGCTGAGTCTTTTTGAAACTAGTTCCTACTAGAAACAGACTTCTGATTTCTTTTTTCCTAAATGTGTTGATTAAGGCAGTTTTGTCTCTTCACCTCCCCACATCTCTTCTTCATCTTCCTTTTTTACAGGCTATATATTTATAAAAATATAAATGGTTATAAATATAGATGTGTGACAAATACAAACAAGCATGAGTCTTCGGTTCTTAGCCCAAAAAGACTTCAGACATAAGCTTACAAACCCTAAGTGTCCTCTGATCATCACTATCACTGATTACTTTTCTTATTAAAGATATCAAATGTATTATCCTACTAAAAATCTCATTCTTCCAAATCTATATAAGACTGGATGGTCCACCACATAGCAGACATTTTAAGAATATAAGCTGAAAATAAAACCCTTAAATGTCACAAAATACAGTGATAAGATAGTCCTATTTTAACACCAAGCATAGGAGTATTGATAGGTTTCAAAAGGTTTTTTTGAGAGCTATGAAATTATCAGCACAAATTGCTTTATTTTCGCTTCCTTGGAGTTATAGTTCACATCTCTTGTCGCATTAATGCTGTGTGGGTACACAGGCAGTTGTAACACCCTAGACTGTTCCAGCCTTACGGATACTCTGATGTATTGTCAGAAACAGAGAAAAAAAAAGAGAACAAATATGTGTGTAATCTGTAGAAGTGGCTTCTTGTTCATGACATCATTGGCCTGAACGTTAGGGGGAGCCATCTGCACGATGCCTCTTCAGACCTCGGTGGGGGTCACACTTGGTGATCGACAGCGTTTTGTGTCAGGGTATTTCCTCACAACTTATAAAACCTTTCCCACTCAACTTAATCTGCGCAAACACTGTGGAGGAATTGAAGTAAAGCTGGTTTCTGTACATCACTAGGTTCTTTCCTGAAATATTCTACATCTGCAATGACTTGTCTTTTGTTTCTCACAGTAGTAATTGTACCTTTATTTTACGTTTTCTCATGCTGTGTTATTACGGTTTTACTTCTTGGGCAAGGTTAAAAAAAGAAAAAGAGATGCAATACAATGTATGACCTACTCATTTAAGGAAAATGGTGTTCTGCTGATATGTTCAGGCCCAAAGTTATTGCTGCTTTCTTACACCAACATTCTGCCTTTGCTAGTTACGTTTGTCATGTAGACCTAATTTTACCTCATGTGCCACGACTAGTTTGACTAAATTATAGTTCACTTCTGCCCACTTCTGATAGCTGTGTTTCCAACAAACAATCACGCCGCTCATGGCTGGCTACCATGCAGTCCCCACACCATGGTCTCTACCTGCCCATCTGTAACATGTGAGCTGCGGTTCTGCCCCTACTACATACCTCTATCTTTTCAAACACAGTATTTTTTGAAGCTGAGCTTTTTTTTCTTGTTTACCCAACAGTATTTCCCTCTTGTCTTTCCTGTCCCTACCATAGCCCCAAGAAAGCCAAAACCACCCCAACACAAATACAAAAATACATTGTTGAATTCCTGTCCCACTGCACTGGAGGAGCTGTTTTTGATATGAATATGTATTTTTGGCTTGGCAAGTGTCAGCAAACACCGTGGTAAGCTCTGGGTAACTACCCCCTCACAGACCACATAAGCAGCTCGGTGGCATTGGTGTTTCCTTGCACAGTATATTCAGAGCAAGTATCTGCTTTCCTCTCTCTGACAGCTGGCTTTCACAATTTTTGTTCAAACTTCATGTCTTTAAGACCACTACGGGTCCATTGTTTTTGCTCAACATAGGCCAACAGATCCACAAGATATTACCGAGGGGGAAGGGATACGTGGACTGACAGCCTAATAGTAAGAGACATATCTCTGGAGAACCATGTCAAAACAATAATTTGCAGTAGAATGCTGCAGTCGTTTCACCTGTAACAAACCAGCATTCACGAGGCTGTGGTTGCACAACCCTCCATCATGCTCACCTTCCTGGGAAGTGTGTTCAGGTCCCCCCTCTGCCCAGTCAGGGTAGAAATTGAACTGAGCTGTCAGTAAGTTCCTCGGGAATTATTTTGAGCTGCTTATCTCTCAGTCTCCTCACTGCTTCTGTTCTACTGCATAAAAATTACCAAAATGTTCTCTAAATTCCTCATCTCCCACTTTAGTGGTCTAACTGTCAAACTGTTTAGTCATGTCCATTCACACTTTCTAGCTAAATTAATAAATTGCTTCAGACAGACTTTTATTAAAAACAATATCAACATGTTACTTATAGGAAAGGAAATGCCAAGAGATCTGATGATGAATATTTGTTTCATTATATTAAGTAGTATAAACAAATATTCATGACAGGATGATGAATACAACAGGATTAAGAATCATCATCCAATGAAAATTTGGCATCCTTTGCTGAGATGCTCAGACTTCCATCTCAGATTGACAAAGGAAAATAAGTGAATTTATTCTAGTTTGTTAAGAATAAGCAGGACAGACTTTAACACAGAATGAGAAGGAAGTAAATAAAAGAACCGTGACCTTACAGTAACTGTTAAACAACATACATTTAAAAAGAATAAAATAAAATACTCAGCTGAAATAATCAATTTTTATTTAATTATCACAGAGTTGCATTGAAAAGATCAATACAAGCATTTTAAATAGCTAGACTAGCAGATTTGCTACTATGAACTGGAGTTTGCTGAAAGGGTTAGCTGGTAAGAAAAGCCACAACAGCTTTGTTGCAAATTGATTGAGATTAAATGGCTCAGAAGACATATTCCAATAGACTTTGAAATGAAAATAAATTAAAAGTGGCATGTAGGTTCTTTGTATTAACTTTTAAATGTCTCTCAAGGTGGACAATTGGGAAGATTTTTTTTCTTTTTTCTTTTCTTCACATTGCTTCATTCCCTCTGCTCCTTTTGAAGTCACTGAAAACATTAGTATTGACTTCAGTGAGAGAAGAATTGGACTATATGGAGCATTTTTTAAAAGTTCTTGTGCACTTTCTTTAAGAAGGTCAAGTAAGTCCATTGATTTATTATTGTGGGATACTTCTGAAGACTCCAAGTGATTTAGCATTAGTTTATGGCAGAAAAAATGTGTAAGCAGAATAAGCACATTATATTGTGTCTAGCTTTGAAAGATTACTTTTTTTTTTTTGACAAACAGATTTGATTTCCTCAGTATTTGTAATGCTACAGAAATGTTCCCATAAACTTTTATGAAATATCTAGAATATTGTAGGCACTGACTAAAACCAGGGAACTAAATTATGGGTATAAATTATGGAATTAAAAAATTAAGATATATTAAAACAAAGCATATATGCAGAGCCTGTGTCACTCTTAGTTCATGCTGACCAATGCCAATTTTCTGATACATGTACTCTCTTTCTATAAAACATGGAACAATTTTCCACTACCTGGAATATTCAGATTAGGGCTTGGTTCAAATCTATTCTAACTAATATATTCATTAAACTAGTCCCAGCAATAAACAGCGTTTGTGTTGCCTGTGAAGTTAGTGATAAATAATGGAAGTTATTAAGAGTCTTGTCCTTGACTTCAGTATGAACCCTGAATGAGAAGATATTAAATGGAAATGTGTCTATAGCATTTTAAACAAGGGATCTATCCCTACAATTATTGTGCCATTTACAGAGGAATAGCTAAAATTACCCAGCTGTCACAAAGAAAGGCCTTGCTATGTATTAACTGTTAAATCAGGATATGTTATGCTCTGTTACTGTAAGTTATCATTGGTTTAGGACATTAAAGTCCTGGATGCACCAAGGAAAGCAATAAAGAATTCCAGATGGAATCACACAGCCTTGCCCTATGTCTTGCACAGCACTTTGAAACATTAACAAGGTACTTCTCAAATGTCACTTATCAAACCTCTGTGAAATATGACCGCAAGACAGAAGAGCGTGTAGTTCATGAAGTTACAATTTATTTTACAAAAAAGAATCAGGTGTTATGTTTGCCTCACTATTTCCTACAATTTATGTAATCCATGTGCATCGGGGTGTAATTTAATTCTAAAATGTATTTTGCAATGCAATTTTTGAAAGATCTTGTGAAATAACCACCTACTGTCTTATTGTACTTCAGAACAGATATTTAAGTTTTCTAGATAACCTCTACATGCTATTATTTTTTTGTAGGCCATTAAGACTCATTTCTTTTCAAAGCCTTTTCTACTAGTTTTATAGCCAAAAAATCCCAAAACAGTGTCTCAATATCTGCAGATGAATGCGTAGTTGTAGTGAGAGACCTGTGTTTGCAGAGACAGACATAGCGGTGCTGACAAATTTCACACGCGCTGTTCGTTGGCGGGAACCATAGCCACAGTCCTGAAAGCTAAAGCCCGATTATGATGCCTTAACGGCTTCGCATAAGCACAAGCATTGTTTTCAGTAGTTTCAGCCAACATAGTACGACATATCTTTACTTAAAGTGTGATCATCTCATCACATTTTTATGCTCTTTCTCTCAAGTATATTCCGAATTGCATTCGTTTTCAATTTTATATATTGACCGCTTGTATTTTTAAGCGAATTTCTTATGCAGAAAGCAATTACACACCCAGAGTGAAGATCACCCGTGGGCCTCATTCTTATTTTTGTTAAAGTCGATCTCTGCCAACTCAGCACAATAAGAGACATAAAAGTGCTGCTCAGTGAGAATCAGGCCCACTTGAGCAGAGAAACTAAGCAAAAAGTAATGGTGCTGGTCTCATGGCTTCTTCTGGTCTTCATATCTGTGAGTTCTCTCACATTATTTTAAAGTTCCTCCTCCACATGGGTCACTGCCGCTTAAAGAAATTTCAGGAATGTTTATGCTGAAAGAAGTTAAGTGAGACATATCAAAACACCAAGAGGTGGTAAAGAAGCCACTGGCTGCACATTTTTTAAGATTCTCTGTACTCCCTTGTTTTGAAAGTGATTTAGGAAAAAGATGTTACGACCTGCACACTTAACTTCACCCAAATTGGAACAAACCCTTATGCCTAAAGTCAACTTCAGATCAGGCTTGTATTGCTTTATGTTGCTGACATAAATCCTCACTGGTTAAAATGGTAGGACATGTGAGTTGGTGTTTGCTAAACTCATTCGAATTCTGCTTTGGGTCTTGACTGAGTATAAGAATTTTTTACTCGGTTCCATCAGGGGGAGAATGCTGGGTTTGGTGAGCTTTGGTTTGGGTATAGTAAAGCAAGCTCTGTGTATTTCTGATACTAAATCTGTCGTGTTTGTGTGGACATCAACACAGAAATCAAGGCAGTGCCTCACTGTGGGAAATAAGGTCACTTACTTAAAACGTCTAACTCCAAGCACTGGAAGATTCAAGTAGTTGATTTAAAATGAGTTGAGTGGATAGACATGCATTCTCTTTTGAAAATGATCTTTTTAAATCCGTGGAAATGAGAAATACAAGCTGCTTCAGCTAAAGAAACATAGCAAAGGAAATCACTCTTTGTTTTCACGTTGCTTTGTGCACCGAGATGTGCGTGTATTCCTGTGTAGACCTGCTCTGAGTCTTGTAAGAGATTTGTAATTTGCTGCAGCAAAGAATCCTTTAGTCCAGACTTCCCAAATCTTGTGATGTATATATTGTGGATCAGCTCTGTCATTTCAGCACATTTATTATGGCACAATGTCTTTGAGAAGAAGCTGGCTTCGAATGAGAGCAAGTGGTGAAATGGTCAGGTTGCAAGACCTTTGACACAATTTCTTCCTTTTGACAAAAATGAACCTTTTTGGTGATGTTCCTTTTCTGATAATTGTTAAAGTGTGTGTCTTTTTTGTCTCCTCAAACTGTTGACTGAAAGAACCTCATGCTTATAGCCTGTGACACCTGAGTTATTCTGAACTGAGTTTTGGAATACGAAGGTCTTATAAAGCTGTTCTATAATTCAGTTCTGTGGACACCTAAGGGTAATATCAGCATGAGAGCAATGGATGAGCTAGCCATCACACATTATATCGTCTGAAGGCAGGCAGTTAATTAATTAGAGGGATATGTCTTGGTCTGAGCACAGAGCTAGGAAGGCAGTCCTGGCTCATGTCAGCGGCAAAGCTTCAGCTGATTTCAGCCGGAGGAGGATTTCAGCATATTTACCCTGCTTAGGTCATTACTCTAGGTGTGACTTGGTTTCCTTTACCATATTTAGTTTGGTTTGCTGAACAGGATGTCAAAAAAAATACCAAAATTACTGATTCCCTGTGGGACCGTAAATATTAATTTTTTTGCATGTTTGATTAATTAAATGTGGGCTAATTATTGCAACTAAACGCTTGAAATAACATTGTTTCTTTGAAAAACTCCTACATAACATCTGTCATTTTAAGACCTTTGCACACACAAAGCTATTCACTGTACAACAACAAATTTATATCAGTCTCTCTAGATACTGTACTAGTACTACTAGTACTACTCTAGTACTGTAAAGCATACACCGAAGTCTGGAGGTTTAAGAATTGTAAAAAAAGTAGGAGTCAGTTTAACTCTGTGCTATTAGGACATTGGAACCTCTCTAGGTAGGTACGGTATTAAAATAGGGGCTAAAAATACAAATAATACCGTTAACGTATCATTCTCATCTTTTTGTTCCATGTTCAAATTGTTTGTGTGTGAGCACAACATTAAGATTCAACTCATAGTTTCTGATTAGTGATAAACAGACAAATTGCCACCAAAGTAATAAGGTTTAGTATTAATTATTATCAGAAGTAACTGCTGAAATATGACATGTATTTATGTTTCTTTAAATTTAATTTTGTGTTGTCTGACTTTTTAACTCATTTTGTTTAATCTTTGCACCTCCTTAGAATACCCAGATATGTCCACACATACTGATTTACTCATACTGTTTCCTTGTTTATACATCCAAACATTAAGTATATTATTTATGATTAAAAGTATTCTTCTACAGAAAAAATTAGAAACAACATCTCACGTGCTGTTTTGAATTATAGTTCACAGTGGTTTAATAATTTCAAAAATATAGTAAAAAAAACAAAAAATGCAAAATAGCTGGTATACAGACGTGAGATTTTCTATTGCATGCTACTTTTTCAGTCTAAAAATGCTGTAAATATATACTCATAAGAAATAAATATATATTGTTATCTGTTCATTTATAAGACTGTGTTTGAATTTATCATAAAGATTTTTGTTGCATATACACAAAAGCGGTTCCTGGATGTCTAATGGAGAATCATCCCATACTGGCAGCCCCAGTATATCATTGGCACAAAATAATTCTGATTCAGAATAAGTTATTTTTCTCCCGGTGGACTTGATATAATGAAATATCCTCTTAATCAAGGCAAAGTCAGTTGTGAGTAGAAGAATAGCATTGGTTTATACTTATGTTCATATTGTGCTGCTGTAGAACAAAGGATTTTCCTGCACTCAGGGTCATCCCAGACACGTTTCCATTTCAAGTGCCTGGGATGCACAGAAAATAGCTTTGTGACAGTGTTTCTAGACAGTAGGTTTTTGCTTATCATTTCTGCCAAGACCTGATTTCTGTACATGACTCTTTTTTGGTATTTGCTTATATTGGCTTAGTAGGTACACAACATTGCATTGCATTGTGCATTACATTTTAGTGCCTGAGAAGCTATACCAAAGTCAGGCATTCTGGGGAGGACAAAAACCAGTATTTTCACAGTAAAAACCTTTGATTGAAATGTTTTAGAGATGAACCGTTTTTTTTCTTTCCTGTTTTTCTGCTGTTGCTGACATTATGTAACTGGTGTTTTTTAGGCTGTCATTATGAGAAGTTTGCAGTTTGAGGGGCTTAGAGTGAGTTATAAATACAAGTCAACAATACTAATATTGCTGAAAAAAGCTGCTGCCGTATTTGGAAAATATACTTCAAGGATATGAAGTAATCTTTTCACAGTATAACAAAGCAGTGATGGAAGCACTTCTGATATCCGATGGCCAATTCCCAAATAAATTTTAGGGTTTCCTACAGCACACATGCCTGCCTTTGGTTTTACTCTCTCTTTCGGCAGTCTTCATCTAACATGAAACCTGAAAAAAATGGTTCCTGCTCATCTTTTCCCAACATGTTGTCATGAAAAGAAGCCATTCATCCAGCTTTCTTCCTCTTCCCGGCCCCTTATTACAGGCTTAGTATTTCCTCCTGGTAGCTATAGGGGAAAGACTGGAGACAACGTGGGAACTACCTGCTGGCTTCAGTGTGGGAATGTGGACAAGCGTGAGCGGGTCCCCAGCGCAGGGTAGGGTGTCCCTATGTCTATACAGATCGCAACAGGACAGTCCACCACGGTCCTCTCATCTTCAGTCCAGAGCTCCATTTTGGTGCTCACCGGCAGCCGCACCCAGGTCGCATCCTTGGTCCTGTTTGTCAGCGCTTTCAGAGCGTCCCAAGGTAGCACTGCGCCCACAGAGACAAGAGCAGCTGGGTGCTTTCAGGAAGAATGAGACCCAGAATGACAGCAAGTTTAGAAAACAGGTCTTGAAAGGAATGTTCAAAAGAACTGGGTTTATTTAGTCTAAACAAACCTGAAAGTCTGTGCAAATGGTTGCTCTAAAACGAAGGCAATAAAAAAGTGAGGGACTTAAATTGTGGCACAGATTTATATTATATCTTAGGAAAAACAACTTTAAGACCTTATAAAGATGTCGAGGCATCCAAAATACCTTTCTTCCTGGTAATACGTCAAATACTACACCTTCTCCTCACTAAAGAATTATTCGGGAATCAAGACACCATACCGCACAAGCCTCGGTGTTTTAAGGGGTAACGTTCAGTTAAACTTCTCTTCAATTTAGGGGACAGCCCACACAATTTATATGTACGGATATAACTTCCTCCAGTTAGTCTGATTAGCTATGAGAGCTTGCAAGCATGAAGAAAGCACATCACACATTGGAAAGGATGTTTTGTTGTAGACGGGACTGCAGTCAGGCTGAATTACTTTGCAGGTCTGAACTACAGATGCAGACAGCTGCAAAACTCTCTGTTTTCATGCAAATTGGATGTTGCTACGGACTCCCAGTCTCTCAAGTTGCCATCACAACCTTTCTCATTTGAGGACGTTTCGATACTCTGCAAGTAATCAGCACCAGTAATCCCCTGTGCAAGGTATCTGCCAAATTCACTGCATAGCTACTACTTCTAGACATCATCTTGTAGAAAACAGTGTGTCATACGGCCTAAAAATAATCAGTTCATTTCTTTCCTTTGAATTACCCTTAAATTCATTTCTTTTTATAATATGCATGAAAAAGAAGACAAAGATGAGGAATTGCAATCTAAAAAAAGCCAGGCAGCAAGACAAGAGTGCATTGCGTACACAGTTATTATAAAATGAACTCATCTAAATGCAACAATTTACAGCTGCTCACCAAAAGCAGTTCCACCCCCCCAATATTAACCAAACAAATTTACCTTTGCAAGACTGGCAGCACTTTGCAGAAGAGCATGAGGACTCCCTAATATTTTTAGAGCTTTTAAGATGTAGGAAAAAAACTGAAAGAGCAGAGAAATACAATGAAGGAAAATTAAAGACTCCTACACAGTTGGAGAGAAATTCTCAAATATAGCCTCAAATGCTATTGGTCAGATTTTTGGCAGGAGAATGATTACATGAAACAACAGTTTCCATCATCATTATGTGGCCTGCAAACAGCTTTTTGCATAGTAAAAAAAGACCAGTCTACAGCCTAATGAATGCACTCATTAACTGTAATAGCTTTAGCTATAGATTGAAGGGGGAGGGACTTTAGGAAAAGAAATCAGCTCAACTGATCCCAAGATACTGCTGCGTTTTCAATTTAGAAAATAAGTGGAACTGTTTACAAAAGGGAGAGTGGGGAGTCTATTTTTGTTGTATACATGTATCTCTCAGTATTTTGTCTAATCTTAGAAACAGTGGTTTAGAAATGTGTACTGAATATTGCAGGCAGTTCTCAGAGGGATCCTAAAGCTGCATTCCCCAGCTCACTGTTACTGATTCATGACATTTCAATGGTCGCTGTTTGTCCAGAGCCAATAACTGGAAAGTTACTTTTGATATAGTGAGTTACTTAATGGACCAAACTAGTAGACCTGTCTTCAGCTTTCTATGCTGTATCCCAATGGTGTAAGATGATCATGTTAGCTGTAGGGACAATATGTAACATGGTGAGGAGCTGTTGCAGGAACATCTCTTCCAGTTGGTAGTCTGGATGTCCACCTACCTAGTCGGTTTATCATTACTCCTCTCCCTGCTCTCCTCTCCCACCTTGGCTGGCAGCAGCTAAGAGGCCACTGCACCGTCCTAGGCAAGGAAAGTCAAGTGATATTGAAGAAGTGGTATCAGGTGGTATCAAAAGGAGTCTTAGCTCTAAACCCATAAACTGTGGCATCTTAGTGGGATTTGGATGTGTCAGAGACCTTTTTACTCTAAAAAAATTTTTAAAAAATCCCTGAGTCATTTCAGTGAAGTAGAACAAGAAAGGATTCAAATAATTTTCAAATAACACATATATAGGATATATTTCTGTATGGGTAGGTCAGCTGGCTCCGTATGGTATGCATTATCTCATGAAGAAATTTGTGTGCATTTTGTGAAAGACCAGTTTAAAATATCCACATTTTCACTTCACCATTTATCATAATTTGTTATTCAAACAGTCCAAATAAATTCCCTTCAGGGAGGATGGTTTCACATTTCAACATATCAGGTATATAGAAGGCAGAAAATTCTTTCTCCACAAACATTGATATCTTGATAGTATATACCTGATACCTTGAAAGCATATCCATTAATATGGTTATTTATTATTATTATATAATTATATATA
>NW_010555630.1:0-5526 GCF_000687285.1 Phaethon lepturus
GGCCTCGACGGCCATTGTCACGGGAGCCCTGGCCCGTGGGGCACCCTGAGGCGCAGAGTCAGAGCGTCAGCCCGCAGTGTGTTTCTGTGGGACTAGGAGAGGGGCCACGGCTTTGCTTGTTGCCCGGCAGGAAAGGTGGGCAGAGTTAGGGCCCTTTGCCCTGATAATGGTGGACAGCAGCCATCGAAGCAGCGGCCCGTCCCTTGAACAGCTGGAGAAGTCAAAGTTTGTGGTGGCAGCGAAGGTGACCTTTGGTACAGGTGGACCCGGTGGCCTCCCACGGGCAGGCGGTGTGTTGGGTGGACTTCCCGCTGTCCTTGGAAAGACATGCGTTTGGCTCTCCGTGGTGGGCTGTGTTGGAGTACATGCACAGCTGTGTTGTTGCCTACTCATAAATCTCAGTTTATCTGATTGCTTTTTAATTGCATAGTAAATATTAAGGTTCAGAAGCACATACATGGCTTAAGAAATCAATTTATAAAGCCTTAGGCTATTGCTTGGTAAGCAAATCCATGAGGAGAGCCTAAAGCTGTGCTGAGATTCCCATTAATGCCCTGAGAGCAATGCATTGCGCCAAGGAGGGGCTGCACCCAGGCTCCAGACCTACCATTGCACAGAACATGTATTTGCAACAGTGCAACATTTGCATTCAGCAAATTAGTGGTGTGGCAGTGTGACTTCAAATCAAGAGCTAACTATTAGAAATATGTATTAATTCCTTTGTAAATATTACCTTGACTGCTTTATTTGCAGCTATCACTAAGAAACAGGAAACAATTTTTCATTGTCTCCTGACACATATAAAACATGTATTCTAATCCTTATACGTACTTAACTGAGGAGACTTTAGGAGAGGCCTCAGGAGAGTAGCTAATAGTAAAATCTACTAAAATATTGCCAGCGTTTGTGCTTTCAATACTTCGTTAGTCTTGCAGTTGCACTTCAAGGCTTCAACCAATGTAAATCTCTGTTGTACCAGGCAGAATATTTGTCTGGGCAGTATACTTGTTAAACTATATTACAGACTATGCCCTAACTGCCTTGAGGGAGAATGGAAATTCAGAAGTTCACTTCATTTTGATTTTCCAGTAGTTGTCTAATTCTTTTATTGGACTACATCAGAGAGGGTCTTAAAAATCATCCAGAATGAGGAGAAGATGACATGTAGATTAGCATAGAGCCTTGAGGAAAATGAGGATCAATGCGCTTGATTGGGATGAGATAGATGAGGTGTTATGAAGGGTTTAACTAGGTTGTCCTTCTCTTTTACACATGTATGTGATTGAAACCTCTAATTTCTACATTTCTTTGTCATCGCAGCATTGATTCTTTAAAACTTGACATTTGCTATAGGCAGTCTTTTAAGCATAGCATATGGATGTGATGATCAGGCTAGCATAGTGGGGCTTGGTACTAGCATTCATCAGTTATTTGGAGAACTTTCTTTATGCTTACATTGTTCAAAATACAGCTCACCAAAGGACAAATACAATTACAGACTAGCGTGAATTCTGTTCTGTTTAATTTCCTCCAAATTGGAAAGCTTTAAAGTTAGTGTCTACTGCATACCTTGGAAACATTAATGATGTCTCTTTAGGGAGGAGAGGTAAATGCTATCATCATCTTCACAGGAGAACAAATTGTGTATCTGTGACCTCTCCGCAGTGAAATATACCTTTCTTATAGGTAGGAATAGAACTGCTGACTTCTGATTTTGTAGGCTATGACTTGCATACTTGTAAGACAATATTTGAAAATAAACAAACCTGCCAACTTTTGAGAAGAACCCTTTCCTCTGTCTTGCCATTTTGTTCAGCGCAAGCCACAGTGTATTTTGCATAATTTCTCTTAAAAGCTTGCAAATTTGTAAATACTTTAATTCATAAGTAATTATAATCTCTCTCTTTGCAGCTCAGGCCAGTCAAATCCAACCTTTTACCTCCAGAAGGGTGGACGGGCTTATGTGCTCAGGAAGAAGCCCCATGGCCCCCTTTTACCAAGAGCTCACAAAGTAAGTAACATTCTTCAGCAAACTCCAAACACTTTGTGTTGCAGGTGGCCTATACATGATGATGTGACACATTGCTGAATGTGTCTAGAAGTGCAGTGAATTAATTGGATCGTTTCCAGTTTTCTTTGCTGTACATATTACTAAACATTTAAGAGGATACATTGTCATTCACTGTACTCATTTATGTTTGGGAGCTTTTCATTGAACCTAAGTTTCTGTGTGTTCTTCAGGTTGATAGAGAGTATCATGTGCAGAAAGCCTTATTTTCAGCTGGATTTCCAGTGCCTGAGCCCCTGTTGTATTGCAGTGACATTTCTATCATTGGAACAGAATTTTATGTAATGCAGCATGTGCAGGTTGGTCCTCCAATGTGAAAGATACTTTTCTTCTCCCTACTACAAGCTGCTTTTTAACCTTTCTGTTAGAGCCTTATCCAGCATTTACTAAGTTTTGTGATATAAATACAAGTAATCCTCTGACACTTCTAAGAAATGCTAAGCTCTCAGAGATTCTCACCGATTTCACCTTTTCCAGGACTTATTTCCTACTTTGTTGAAATTTTCAGCTCAGTGTTTAACTTCTTGTTCTCGTTTGAGCTCTCAAAAGGATGTCTTGAAATGAGTCATTATTGCTTTTGTGAAAAGCATACATGTAAGTCAGAGGGGGAAAAAATCAGGCTATAAAGTTGTACTGGACATTGGACATCCTGGAACCTGTTTGGTACTGAAGTTAATAATCTACATACAATCACCTCTTCTTGAAAACCAAGCAGAATTCCAGCTCAAGCACTACTTTCAGAAAGAACATGGCATAGCTCTGTCTGTGGTCCATAACTCCGGAGGCTGAGTTGATTCTGTTTCTGTTGCATTTTGGTGACTCTGAGTGTAAGTCTGCTCTATCATGTCTTTTTTTTCCTGTGGGAGGAGGATTTGAATTCAGGCCTCTTCCCTTTCATCACAATGTACTCTCCTACCAGGTTGACTAGGGAATTAGAAATATAAGACCTTATAGGCCAATTCCTGGAGGTTGTTAACCTTCCTACAAAAACCATGAATCAAGAGTAATAAAATTTAAAAGCTACAAAGAATTTGAAACAATTATCTTACATTAAAGATGGAGAATTTTGATGGTTTTGACTAGAACAAAGTGGTTCCTTAATGAGTGTTAACTTCGCTACTGTTACATTTACATTTCTAAGGATGTAAATTTACAGTCTGTCCATTCTAAGATGAACAGCAGTGCACTGTTTGTAACAAATACGTTGTATATGTAGAAAACAGTCATACATTGATTATGTTGAATAAACTATTATACAATACAAAACCTACTTTGTTATGCAGAATCTTCCAGCAAAAAAGTTGTATTGATGCTTTAGCTGTTGAAATACATTGAAGCCATCATGCGCACCACTGAAATTGAGGAACTTAGAGGAGAGAAGAGTCTGTTTTTCCTTTTCCAAGCTCTTACTGGCAGGGTCAAAATTAAAGGAGAAAATGGAAAATCTCACCTATCTTCTAAACATATTAAACTGCTTTTAAGCAGAATGCAGGTGAATTTTTTTTTTATTGTTTGCCTCTTTCTACATACAACCCAACCTGTTCCTCTCCTCTCCCCGCCTGTCCCCCACACCCTCCACCAAGGTCCTCATTGTTATTTTTCTAGAAGTTAGCAATTAGAGACAATATAGTAACTTTTTTTTTCCCCTGGTGCTTTCAAGCTTGAGGATATCTGGATAGGGTGCGCTAATTCAGACTTTCATCTACTGAATATATATCTTATTTTAATTGCCTTCCAATAAATATTCTGTATACTAATGATCTGAGATTTCTGTGAGTCCATTCATCTGTCCCGTGCAAGAAATAAAATAAATGAGGAAGGAATTTTTGATTGCATAGGGAATAATGGTTCACTGCATTTGTGTTTGCTTCTGAAATGTTTAGCTTTACTTCTCTTCATCTGAAGCGTACATCCCACCAAATATCTGATTTATGATGTTTTTAGGGTCGCATCTTCCGAGACCTCTCACTGCCTGAAGTGGGCCCAGCTGAGCGTTCTGCTTTGTATATTGCAATGATAGAAACTTTGGCCCTGTTGCACTCCTTTGATTTACAGTCATTAGGTCTCCAAGGATATGGCAGAGGACCAGGATACTGCAGAAGACAGGTACAACTCTTCAAAAAATTCTCTTGTTTTGTCAGGTCTTTGAAGATTTATTTGACTTGCAATCTAAATTGTTAATTATTAATGACTTGTAAAAGTAACCATCATATTTTGGCTATTAAACACCTTCACTTATTTCAGTTATTTGTGCACAGTATATTCATTGCATCTTTTGATCTCACAGTTCACACTTGCAAATGCAAAGGCACTGGGTTTTCTGAGTTTACAGGTAACGTGGTGATAGTGAAAGCCCAGAAGCATGTGCTTCAGAATTTTGTGCTCTTGAAAAACGGCTGAATCAGTTGGAAAATCTGTTGAAGTGTTTGTATTTCTTTAGGTATCAACTTGGAAAAGACAGTATGATGCAGCTGCTCATACAGATATTCCTGCCATGAACAAGCTGGCTGAGTGGTTAGCAAACAACTTGCCACCTGATGATAATGAAGAAAGCCTGATTCATGGAGACTTTAGAATAGATAACATCATCTTCCACCCAACAGAGGTATTTGAAACATATTTATACACGTTTAGTAGTTTTTGGTCCTCCATTTATTTGTACTGCTACCATGTAATAAGACACTTAGGTGGGTGTTTCAGTGTATGATACATCTTTGAAAGGAACAGGAGAGAACTTAAGTCTTGTCCATACTCTGTATATGATGTTTAGGTACCTAATACAGTCCTGGTTTTCATTGCAGGACCTAGTTGCTCAATTTATTAATTAGCTCTCGTCCCTACTTCAACGTCCAGGAACAAAACAATTATATGCATAAATCCTATTGAATTCAGTGCAACTTAAGGCTCACTACATAAGCATCTGATCCACAGCCCATTGAAATCTGTTAGGGCTTCAATTAACCACAGAGGCTTTTGGAACAGCGTTTGAATGCATGATATGTGGATACCAGGGGAAGCAAAGAAAAATCTGCCAAAGCTGCTTAGTTACAGAGCACGTGTAGATCACAGAGACCCCAAAAGTTTCTCGTTCATCTTTAGGGGAAAAGGGAAAGGAAGAGATTTTTTTTTTTTTTCCCTAGTTTATAGAAATAAGCATGTGTTACCTATCTATCGACATAATTGCATTTTCACTATCTTTTTCCATGCTGTTTGCTGTGTTGTTGTGACCAGAAGATATGCCTGGGATGCATGACCAAGACTGTGCAATGCGTGCTTTACAACAAAGCAACTGATCCCAGAGATTCCCACTGTTGTGCATAGATCAGTTGATAGACGCTGTTTGTAGGCTTAAATGTGCTGATTGACTCCCTGACATAGTTGAAAGAATTGACCAAACTGTACATAGGTAATTTTAAATAATCTGTGGAAACTGTTCCTGTATGGAACAGAGCAGGAAT